>NC_041220.1:82814298-82814861 GCF_002837175.3 Physeter macrocephalus | reverse complement strand
AGGGGTTTAAGCGCGCCGCTTAAAGGAGCTCCAGAAACGGGCGCGGAGCTGCCGAAGAGACAGGAGGCTTTTTCTTGCCCCCTTGCTTCCTGGGGCGCGAGGAGAGGGGATTAAGGGCACCGCGTAAAGGAGCTCCAGAAACGGGCGCGAGCCGCGGCTGTCGGCGCAGACAGCAAAGACGGGCGTGGGACGCAAGGGTTGCTGCTGCCGCCACCAAGAGGCCTGTGTGCGAGCACAGGTCACTCTCCACACCGCCCCTCCCGGGAGCTCGTGCAGCCCGCCACTGCCGGGGCCCCGGGATCCAGGAACAGCTTCCCCGGGAGAACACGTGGCGCGCCTCGGTCCGGTGCAACGTCACGCCGGCCTCTGCCGCCGCAAGCTCGCTCCGCATACGTGCCCCTCCCTCCCGCCGGCCTGTGCCAGAGCCCCCGAATCAGCTGCTCCTTTAACCCCGTCCTGTCTGAGCGAAGGGCAGACGCCCTCGGACGACCTACACGCAGGGGCGGGGCCAAGTCCAAAGCTGAACCCCAGGAGCTGTGCGAACAAAGAGGAGAGGGGGAGGT
>NC_041220.1:82800352-82809271 GCF_002837175.3 Physeter macrocephalus | reverse complement strand
GGGAGGGAGACACAAGAGGGAAGAGATATGGGAACATATGTATATGTATAACTGATTCACTTTGTTGTAAAGGAGAAACTAACACACTATTGTAAAACAGTTATACTCCAATAAAGATGTTAAAAAAAAAAAAAAACTCTCTAGGGCTTCCCAACTCATAGTAAAAGCTTAATTTCTTAAAAGCTCTGTGTGATCAAGCCCTCATTACCACTATGACTTTGTTGCCTACCTCACTCCTTCTCAACAATTTAACTCTAGTCTTTAGTATTATTGCCATTCCTCCAACATAATTAGGCACATTGCCATGCCTGGGACTTTACACTCCCTGTGTTTTCCTCCTAGAATGCCTTTCCCAGGATATTTATGTGGCTCACTTCCCAATTTCCTACAAGTGTTGATAAAGCGACAACTCTCAAAGATACCTCCTGTGACCATTCTACGAAAAGAATCCTCTTCACTTGCTTTCACTTTGTCCTACTTTGCTTTTCTTTAAATAACACTATTGCCACATAACATTCATTTCTTTCATTTTTATTCTTCCCACACTACTTTATAAGACTCATGTCAGCAAGGACTCTGAAAACTCTCTCTTCATTCTTGTAATTTCAACCCTTCGAACAATGTCTTACACAGAGGAGATTTGAAATAAATATCTATCTATCGACTGAATTAACAATCCTCCAAACACTTTATGACCACATTAGAAACAGTATTAATAAACATGAGTGGAGATTACTGAATTTATCAATGGAGCTTTGTCAAAATTCATCCAAATTGTTATCTTTCTCCAATTACACTTGAATATTATATCAGATCCTTTGAGTGGAGGAAAATTCTGACAAAATTATCTTGATTATTCTCATTTAAAAATCTCTCCCCCAGATTTTTTACATTCTTGGGCTTCCACTAGCTCCAAATGGCATAATTGTGTTCATGGAGCTTCACAGCCACCCAAGAACTATTTTTGACGATTAGTAAGACAGGATGAGTTATGAGATCACAGTTAGTGTGACAGTTCAGAGTAAATGCTTGACACGTTATAACTCATCTGGGAGCATGTAGCTAAATGATGGATAGACTCCAAATGCCTAAGAAACTACTTCACAGTGAACTACTGAAAACAAAAAGGTCACAACCAACCCTCAGCATCTCTGAAGCTCCAATGTAAATCAAGAAGTAAGGT
The DNA here is from genome assembly GCF_002837175.3 of Physeter macrocephalus. NCBI lineage: Eukaryota > Metazoa > Chordata > Mammalia > Artiodactyla > Physeteridae > Physeter > Physeter macrocephalus. The sequence continues at coordinate 82,808,088 of NC_041220.1, read as the reverse complement.
TTGCGAAGGTGGATCTATGTAAGCATACTTACAACAGCAGTTATAATTCTACATAAGATACTCAGGTGAACAATAAGTATAATTTCATTTTTATCTTTGAATTTAACTTCAATATGAAGCCCCTTTTTACCACTTGGCAGAAATTAATCTCATTTTTTTTTTTTTTTTGATGTTCTGTATCCTCTTCCTTGAAACTGATTCTGAAATCTGGAGTCTTTATATAATGGCAAAGTATGGGATGGAGATGGAATTCAAGTTATCAATTGAATTTATTACATTTATTCAATGTAATCTGCCACTGAGGGCATTCACTAAGCGTTAGATCTTCCTGTATGGCCACCTCTCAGTTTTCTATCAATTGCAGCTTTTTAGGTCATTAATCTCATTTTTTTTTTTTTTTTTGATGTTCTGTATCCTCTTCCTTGAAACTGATTCTGAAATCTGGAGTCTTTATATAATGGCAAAGTATGGGATGGAGATGGAATTCAAGTTATCAATTGAATTTATTACATTTATTCAATGTAATCTGCCACTGAGGGCATTCACTAAGCGTTAGATCTTCCTGTATGGCCACCTCTCAGTTTTCTATCAATTGCAGTTCTTTAATAAATCTGGTAACCAGGTAACATTTTTCTGCTTTAGTAAAAATTTTAGAGGGTTGTGTACAGTTCGTTTCCACACCCACTTCCCTGCTGTTCTTAAACAAATGGAGTTTATTTGCCAATTACAGAACATTTAACACTGTGGTTTACTCAGATGCACTGTGTTTCACAACATTCTTGCCACTCTTGTGTGCAGGAGACTTGTTTTGCTGTTTCTATACTTTTCTGGGAATTCCTTGAAGCTGTCTAAAATCCTGTCTCCTTAAGTATATTACAAGATCATATGTTCTTTGGGACCCTACTCTCTGCTCTTACATCCAAAAATCCTTTAGGATTTACAAAATTCTCCTTGTTTCACCTACAACTCTTTCCCAACTCCCAGACCAGAAACTTTTACAAATCTCAGGGACTCAAAGTCTGGCTTGAAAGTCATCATTTTTACCAGGTTTCCCCCAATATATGTTGTATTTGCCTGGAATCCTTTCTATTTCTCCCCATTCTTTCCACTTTCACACTTTTCTAAAAAGTTCCATGCTTTTCTTCCTTGAAACAGTAAGTACTATCATAAAATGGTCAAAGAGAGCAGATTGGAGAAGGTGGCAAATGGTAAAAGAAAATACAAGGAACAAAAGCAAGGAATAGAAATAATGATTTTATAACTTACAGTAGTCAAAACTATAGAGACAGAAAGTAGAATGGTGGTGGCCAGGGGCTGAGGGGAAAGGGAAATGAGAAGTTAATGTTTAATGGGTAAAGCATTTTAGTTTTACAAGATGAAAAATGTTGTGGAAATGGATGGTGGTGGTGGTTGCACAACATTATGGATGTATTTAATACAACTGAACTGTACACTTAAAATGGTAAAGATGTGTGTGTTTGGGTATTTAAATTTGAATAAAAATGTTAGCAAGAGGTGGATCTGAAAAAGGCAAGGATGTCAAAAACACATTAGCAGGAACAAATGGAACTTAAAACTGTATAATGCAAAATATTTCACTGTGATCCCAAGGTTGACACTCACTGTCCCTTCTACGTAGTCTTGGAGCTTTGTCACTTTACTCCCAGGATCCCTCCCTTCCATAAAACCATGCCTCTGATTTTTAGTCACACTTAGTCTGCCAATGGCATTGAAACCTAAGGAGTTATCCTTCCATAGAGGTTGGCACAACTTGGGACAGTGTCCAAAAGTAAAGATAAAAAGTTGTAACCATGGACATGCCAGAGGTTGGGAAGGTGAGGGAAGCTTGAGGATCTGAGGCTGCCCTCTTTCTCTTCCCCCATGGATTACATTATAGTCCTGAAGCCTGCTTGTTAAGTTAGGTATGGGGACACACTAAGACAGATGTGCAATAAGAACAATGTTAAGATGGTAAATTTTATATGTATTTTATAATTAAAAATGGGAAAAATGCATTATTTTGTCACTTAGAGGAGTATGCAACATTTGCCGGTGATACATGGTTTCTTGATACCCGAGACTCTCCCTAAATATTAGCTCCTCATATAATCAGTGCCCTCTTTGCCACCCCACTCCATCCACACACCTAGTTAGGAATCTCTATGGCACTGAATTCTTTAAAAAAAATGCTGAATTCTTTAAAAAAAATGTCATACTAATGTGAAAATGGATCTCAATAGCCTACTTTTCCTCAGAAAAGAAATAAACAATTTATATAATAAGAGGATCATATAGGAAGGATAAAATATTATGCAAGAGTGGTAGACAGATCTTACGTGGCTACAGATTAGAGTATGCAGGCCTAAACATGAGACTGAATCAGCTATATGAACACAAAGTGAACGAGCTTATATTAGCCAGTATGAGTAACACCAGCTACTATGACCCAAAATTCTCAAATCTTAATGACGACACAATGAAAGTCATTTCTTATGTAATCAAAATAAAATGTGGATGTTTCTGATTGGGCAGTTTTCCTGGTGGATTGTTTCCCAACAGTCACTCACCTTCAGGGATCTGAGATGCTCTCACCTTGGATGCCACCCACCATCCTCAATACACAGGCTACAATGTCACTGCATAACACAAGGATATTTATTGTCCTTAATCTGCAAGTGGCAACCGTTCTTGCACCCTAATGCCATTGGATCCAATTCCTTATGTGGCTCACCTAGATTAAGGGGCTGAAACATGTAGTCTTCTTGTGTTGAAATTCTTTGGTGAAAGCATAGATTTATGACTTTTATGACCCCATGACTTTTATGATCAACTGCTTGTAGGACAGAAAGTGGAGGGTAGAGACTTTAATAAAAATAAGCTTTCCTAATAGCAGCTGTAACATCAAACTGAAAGCTAGTTTGCCAATGAATGAAGCATTAAAATGTCTGGTGGTCAGGCATTTGCCTTGCCTGGCTTTCCCACCTTTCTCTGATAACAACAATGTCTTGGAATATGAGAGTATAATGGACAGCAGTATGTCTATAACTATTAAATGTCAAAAGAATAAAAATCAGATAAAAAAAGGAAACAGAGAAGAAATAGGTGTTCTGGCTAATCTCTAATATTAGTGAATATCAGGAAAATGTTTAAGCAAAAAAGAAGAGGTGTGGGATTTTTCAATTAACTCTTTGAAATGGAAAAAAAAATAACAATGAAGTAAAAAAAACAAAAAACCAAGAGATGGGTGATTGTTCTGATTTTCACACTATGATTTAAATTTAGCTTTTAAAATTTTCTGCTCTTACAGTTTTGACATTTAAAAAAATAAAGAACTTTTACAAAGTTAGATATTTCCTGTTGCATTTAAGGCACTCTGTGTGCAGAAAATGTCATAATGTCATTAAGTAGCCTTCACAGACATACGGTTTTATCCTCTTACTGCAGGCTCTTAATGCAGTGAGTGCTTCAGGGAGTACAAGGTAGAGCCTGGAGACCTGACAAAAAGTTTTCATATCCTTACAGTTGGGCTTGAATTTTAATATTGTGTCATTAAGAAAATGACTCTCAATTAGTGTGGTATTTACTCTCTCTTATTTTGTTTTTACAAGGCCCATCTTTCAAAAATTCCCATCTGTAAAATATATTCTTTCAGTTATAAAAGTGTTTGAAAATTAATACCTGAAAAATAGCATGTTATCATATTGTTTTCAATGTATGACATAACCAAATGTGTTGCTAGGCAACTAGCTATGGCTTTTGGAAAACTGCATACTTTAAAATAGATTACTTTAGAGGCACTTTTCAAAACAAATAGAATAGAGTTATCTAAAAGCATCTTCTGAAATTCTATGTAGAAAATGGTTTTTTTAAAAGTCAACATTTCCAAAAGTGAGGAGGAGATGCTCTCGTCATATAGGTATCAAGTTTTCATTTTGCAGAGCGATAGATAAAGACAGAGGGAGAAAGGGTGGGGGGGCTTAAATCTGTTTATAAGCATTTAAACTGCTAATGGAAATGTTAATTATGAATTATTCATTATATTCGATTTTTATTCAAATATTTCTTTGGTTAAAAAAACATTATAATCATTTGGATAAACTGAACTAAAAAAAAGAATAATTTTAAATAAATAAATATAAAATAAACTTCTAGAGCCCTGGTTCTGTCTACTGATTTCTCAACTGCTCTCATATACAGAAATGCGTATCAGACTTTAAAGAAACTATTTTTGGTGACTAGCACCAGTCAGTAATGATTTTAGTATGGAAAAGATGACTGCATTGAATAGAAGTTCAGAATACTTAACATCTAAAATCTATTCCAAACTTAAGTTTTTATGACTCTAAAGTGTTATATTTTATTCTTTAACAGAATATCTTAAATGATAAAGTGATATATGTTAGCAATAGAAATTCTGGAAATATAGAAGCACATAAAAGAAAAAAGATTTATCACTCCTAATATTAAAACCTAAAAAAGAAAACCATTAATATTTTAGCATACATCTTATTAGATATTTTTCTTCTATATGTATTGTTTTAATTTCGAATATTCATTTTTGTTTTTACTTTCTATTATACAATTGATATTCTATATATCATATATATTGTATGCATATACTACATACATGTATGTATGTACATACATATGTATATGTATACATATGTATGTATATACATATACATAGCTCATATATACATGTTTACAGTTTATCTTTTCCAGTTAATGTTATATAGTGAGCATTTTTTCATACATAGCTGCTTTGAAATACATTATTGCATGAGTGAGTGACACCCACAATATGGCTGTAACAAAATTTATTTAGTTATTTTACTATAACTGAGATTTTTCACCAATTTTTCACTATTATAAATAATACTGCATTGAATACCCTCATTCATAAATCATGATTCATATCTCTGTTGATTTCCCTAGGGTAGGTGGCTGGAAGTGAATTTACTGAGTCAAAGGGTAAACATTACTTTAAGACTGTAGATACATATTTCTTGTTATTTTTCAGTAAGCAAAAAAAAACAGTCTACCTTCTTGAAAAAAAAACAGCAATAGATAAGAATGGATAATACAACCAAATTGACATTGGATATTAGTAGCTTTAACATTATGTTAGTTTGAAGGAGGAGTCATTGCCTCTTGTGGTTTTAGTGAAATTGAATATAGTTTGTCTTATGTTCCATTTTTCTTTCTTTTCTTGTAAATTTGGGTCCTTTGCTCATTTTTCAGTTAAAGTATTCATGCTCTTCTTTTTTAATTTTTAAAGATTTTAGTCTACATTTATTGGGGTGACACCTTTCAGAGAGCTAGGATTAACGTAGACTCTTTTAAGTGTAATTAGATGGAGTTTCAGGATGTTGAAAAAGATAGAGTCCAGCCTAAGAGTTTTATATCTTATAGCAGGGACATCTAGCTATTGGAGATTATCTAGCCAAGAATTATATTTCAGGAATTTTGTTTTAAGGCAGTGATCCCCAACTTATTTGGCACCAGACAATTTTTCCATGGATGGGGGGCATGGGAGGATGGTTCAGGCGGTAAGGAAAGCAATGGGGAGTGATGCTGTGCGGCGTGGTTCCTAACAGGCCACGGACAGTCACGGGTCAGTGGGGATTGGGGACCCCTGTTTTAAGGAATTATGCATCTTTAGTTCTAATTGATGTTTTTAGTGCATCTAGTATATATACATGTGTATATATTTATATATGTGGTTACATGCCAGATACATGAAAAAAATACTGGGGTGAGGTTTTTTTTTTTGTAATTTATTTATTTATTTATTCATTAACATCTTTATTAGAGTATAATTGCTTTAAAATGGTGTGTTCCTTTCCGCTCCATAACAAAGTGAATCAGCCAAACATATATATGTCCCCATATCTCTTCCCTCTTGCATCTCCCTCCCTCCCACCCTCTCTACCCCACAGATTTTTTTTTTTGTAATTTATTTATTTATTTATTCATTAACATCTTTATTAGAGTATAATTGCTTTAAAATGGTGTGTTCCTTTCCGCTCCATAACAAAGTGAATCAGCCAAACATATATATGTCCCCATATCTCTTCCCTCTTGCATCTCCCTCCCTCCCACCCTCTCTATCCCACCCCTCCAGGTGGTCTCAAAGCACCGAGCTGATCTCCCTGTGCCATGCAGCTGCTTCCCACTAGCTATCTACCCTACGTTTGGTAGTGTATATATGTCCATGCCACTTTCTCACTTCATCACAGCTTACCCTTCCCCCTCCCCATATCAAGTCCATTCTCTAGTAGATCTGCATCTTTATTCCTGTCTTGCACCTTGGTTCTTCTGACCATTTTTTCTTCTTTTTTTAGATTCCATATATATGTGTTAGCATATGGTATTTGTTTTTCTCCTTCTGACTTACTTCACTCTGTATGACAGACTCCAGGTCCATCCACCTCACTACAAATAACTCATTTTCGTTTCTTTTAATGGCTGAGTAATATTCCATTGTATATATGTGCCACATCTTCTTTATCCATTCATTTGTTGATGGACACTTAGGTTGCTTCAATGTCCTGGCTATTGTAAATAGAGCTGCAATGAACATTTTGGTACATGACTCTTTTTGAATTATGGTTTTCTCAGGGTATATGCCCAGTAGTGGGGTTGCTGGGTCATACGGTAGTCCTATTTTCAGTATTTTAAGGAACCTCCATACTGTTTTCCATAGTGGTTATATCAATTTACATTCTTACCAACAGTGCAAGAGGGTTCCCTTTTCTCTACACCCTCTTCAGCATTTATTGTTTGTAGATTTTTTGATGATGGCCATTCTGACTGGTGTGAGATGATATCGCATCGTACTTTTGATTTGCATTTCTCTAATGATTAATGATGTTGAGCATTCTTTCATGTGTTTGTTGGCAATCTGTATATCTTCTTTGGAGAAATGTCTATTTAGGTCTTCTGGCCATTTTTGGATTGGGTTGTTTGTTTTTTTGATGTTGAGCTGCATGAGTTGCTTGTATGTTTTGGAGATTAATCCTTTGTCAGTTGCTTCATTTGCAAATATTTTCTCCTATTCTGTGGGTTGGATTTTCATCCTGTTTATGGTTTCCTTTGCTGTGCAAAAGATTTTAAGTTTCATTAGGTCCCATTTCTTTATTTTTGTTTTTATTTCCATTTCTCTAGGAGGTGGGTTAAAAAGGATCTTGCTGTGATTTATGTGTTAGAGTGTTCTGCCTATGTTTTCCTCTAAGAGTTTGATAGTGTCTGGCCTTACATTTAGGTCTTTAATCCATTTGGAGTTTATTTTTTTGTATGGTGTTAGGGAGTGTTCTAATTTCACTCTTTTACATGTAGTTGTCCAGTTTTTCCAGCACCACTTATTGAAGAGGCTGTCTTTTCTCCACTGTATATGCTTGCCTCCTTTATCAAAGATAAGGTGACCATATGTGCATGAGTTTAACTCTGGGCTTTCTATCCTGTTCCATTGATCTATATTTCTGTTCTTGTGCCAGTACCATGTTGTCTTGATTGCTGTGGCTCTGTAGTATAGTCTGAAGGAATCAGGGAGCCTGATTCCTCCAGCTATGTTTTTCTTTCTCAAGATTGCTTTGGCTAGTCAGGGTCTTTTGTGTTTCCATACAAATTGTGAAATTTTTTGTTCTAGTTCTGTGAAAAATGCCAGTGGTAGTTTGATAGGGTTTGCATTGAATCTGTAGATTGCTTTGGGTAGTAGAGTCATTTTCACAGTGTTG
>NC_041220.1:82797631-82800300 GCF_002837175.3 Physeter macrocephalus | reverse complement strand
TTAGCTCTAGTAGTTTTCTGGTAGCATCTTTAGGATTCTCTGTGTATAGTATCATGTCATCTGCAAACAGTGACAGCTTTACTTTTTCTTTTCCAATCTGGATTCCTTTTATTTCCTTTTCTTCTCTGATTGCTGTGGCTAAAACTTCCAAAACTATGTTGAATAAGAGTGGTGAGAGTGGGCAACCTTTTCTTGTTCCTGATCTTAGTGGAAATGGTTTCAGTTTTTCACCATTGAGGACGATGTTTGCTGTGGGTTTGTCATATATGGCCTTTATTATGTTGAGGAAAGTTCCCTCTATGCCTACTTTCTGCAGGGTTTTTATCATAAATGAGTGTTGAATTTTGTCGAAAGCTTTGTCTGCATCTATTGAGAGGATCATATGGTTTTTCTCCTTCAATTTGTAAATATGGTGTATCACATTGATTTATTTGCATATATTGAAGAATCCTTGCATTCCTGGGAAAAACCCCACTTGATCATAGTGTATGATCCTTTCAATATGCTGTTGGATTCTGTTGGCTAGTATTTTGTTGAGGATTCTTGCATCTATGTTCATCAGTGATATCGGCCTGTAGTTTTCCCTCTTTGTGACATCTTTGTCTGGTTTTGGTATTAGAGTGATGGTGGGCTTGTAGAATGAGTTTGGGAGTGTTCCTCCCTCTGCTATATTTTGGAACAGTTGTTACGTCTCCTTTTTCATTTCTAATTCTATTGATTTGAGTCTTCTCCCTTTTATTCTTGATGAGTCTGGCTAATGGTTTATCAATTTTATTTATCTTCTCAAAGAACCAGCTTTTAGTTTTATTGATCTTTGCTATTGTTTCCTTCATTTCTTTTTCATTTATTTCTGATCTGATCTTTATGATTTCTTTCCTTCTTCTAACTTTGGGGGTTTTTTGTTCTTCTTTCTCTAATTCCTTTAGTTGTAAGGTTAAGTTAGGTTGTTTATTTGAGATGTTTCTTGTTTCTTAAGGTAGGCTTGTATAGCTATAAACTTCTCTCTTAGAACTGCTTTTGCTGCATTCCATAGGTTTTGGGTCATTGTTTTGTATTTCTGCAGTGTCAGTTGTTACATCTCCTTTTTCATTTCTAATTCTATTGATTTGAGTCTTCTCCCTTTTTTTCTTGATAACTCTGGCTAATGGTTTATCAATTTTGTTTATCTTCTCAAAGAACCAGCTTTTAGTCTTATTGATCTTTGCTATCATTTCCTTCATTTCTTTTTCATTTATTTCTGATCTGATCTTTATGATTTCTTTCCTTCTTCTAACTTTGGGGGTTTTTTGTTCTTCTTTCTCTAATTCCTTTAGTTGTAAGGTTAAGTTAGGTTGTTTATTTGAGATGTTTCTTGTTTCTTAAGGTAGGCTTGTATAGCTATAAACTTCTCTCTTAGAACTGCTTTTGCTGCATTCCATAGGTTTTGGGTCATTGTGTTTTCATTGTCATTTGTTTCGAGGTATTTTTTTATTTCCTCTTTGATTTCTTCAGTGATCTCTTGGTTATCAAGTAGTGTGTTGTTTAGCCTCCATGTGTTTGTATTACTTACAGATTTTTTCCTGTAATTGATATGTAGTCTCATAGCGCTGTGGTTGGTTGTATTTCTTACAGATATTTTCCTGTAATTGATATCTAGTCTCATAGCATTGTGGTCGGAAAAGATACTTGATACGATTTCAATTTTCTTAAATTTACCAAGGCTTGATTTGTGACCCAAGATATGATCTATCCTGGAGAATATTCCATGAGCACTTGAGAAGAATGTATATTCTGTTGTTTTTGGATGGAATGCCCTATAAATACCAATTAAGTCCATCTTGTTTAGTGTATCATTTAAAGCTTGTGTCTCCTTATTTATTTTCATTGGATGATCTGTCCATTGGTGAAAGTGGGGTGTTTAAGTCCCCTACTATGTCCTAGGTCTGAAGTGGGTCTCTTGTAGACAGCATACATACAGGTCTTGTTTTTGTATCCATTCAGCCAGTCTATGTCTTTTGGTTGGAGCATTTAATCCATTTACATTTAACGTAATTATCGATATGTATGTTCCTATTACCATTTTCTTAATTGTTTTGGTTTATTATTGTAGGTCTTTTTCTTCTCTTGTGTTTCCCACTTAGAGAAGTTCCTTTAGCATTTGTTGTAAAGCTGGTTTGGTGGTGCTGAATTCTCTTAGCTTTTGCTTGTCTGTAAAACTTTTAATTTCTCCATCATATCTGAATGTGATCCTTGCGGGGTAAAGTAACCTTGGTTGTAAGTTTTTCTCCTTAATCACTTTAAATATGTCCTGCCACCCCCTTCTGTCTTACAGAGTTTTTGCTGAAATTTCAGCTGTTAACCTTATGGGGATTCCCTTATGTGTTATTTGTTGTTTTTCCCTTGCTGCTTTTAATATTTGTTCTTTGTATTTAATTTTTGGTAGTTTGATTAGTATGTGTCTTGGCATGTTTTTCCTTGGATTTAACCTGTATGTGACTCTCTGTGCTTGTTGGACTTGATTAACTATTTCCTTTCCCATAATAGGGAAGTTTTCAACTATAATCTCTTCAAATATTTTCTCAGTCCCTTTCTTTTTCTCTTCTTCTTCTGGGACCCCTATAATTCGAATGTTGGTGCGTTTAATGTTGTCCCAGAGATCTCTGAGACTGTCCTCAATTCTTTTCTTTTTT
>NC_041220.1:82784586-82797421 GCF_002837175.3 Physeter macrocephalus | reverse complement strand
GTTATTTCCACTATTTTATGTTCCAGGTCACTTATCCGTTCTTCTGCCTCAGTTATTCTGCTATTGATCCCATCTAGAGTATTTTAAATTTCATTTATTATGTTGTTCATCACTGTTTGTTTGCTCTTTAGTTCTTCTAGGTCGTTGTTAAACGTTTCTTTTCTTTTCTCCATTCTATTTCCAAGATTTTGGATCAACCCTTATTCTGAATTCTTTTTCAGGTAAACTGCCTATTTCCTCTTCATTCTTTAGGTCTGGTGGGTTTTTGCCTTGCTCCTTCATCTGCTGTGTGTTTCTCTTTCTTCTCATTTTGTTTAACTTACAGTGTATGGGATCTCCTTTTTGCAGGCTGCAGGTTCATAGATTTCGTTGCTTTTGGTGTCTGTTCCCAGTGGCTAAGGTTGGTTCAGTGGGGTGTGTAGGCTTCCTGGTGGAGGTTGGTTCAGTGGGTTGTGTAGGCTTCCTGGTGGAGGGGACTGGTGCCTGTGTTCTGGTGGATGAGGCTGGATCTTGTCTTTCTGGTGGTCAAGTCCACGTCTGGTGGTGTGTTTTGGGGTGTTTGTGGCCTTATTTTGATTTTAGGCAGCCTCTGTGCTAATGGATGGGGCTGTGCTCCTGTCTTGCTAGTTGTTTGGCATGGGGCATCCTGTACTGTAGCTTGCTGGTTGTTGAGTGGAGCTGGGTTTTGGCATTGAGATGGAGATCTCTGGGAGATTTTCACTGTTTGATATTACGTGGAGCTGGGAGGTCTCTTGTGGACCAGTGTCCTGAACTTGGCTCTGCCACCTCAGTGGCACAGCCCTGATGCCTGGTTGGAGCACCAAGAGCCTGTCATCCACATGGCTCAGAATAAAAGGGAGAAACAAAAGAAAGGAAGAAAGAAGGAAAGAAAGAAAGAAAGAAAGAAAGAAAGAAAGAAAGAAAGAAAGAAAGAAAGAAAGAAAGAAGATAAAATAAATAAAATAAAATAAAGTAAAATAAAATAATTAAAATAAAAAATAATTATTAAGAAAAAAAATTTTTAAGTAAAAAAAAACAAACAAAAAAACTTGACAGCACCCTAGGTCAAATGGTAAAAGCAAAGCTATACAGACAAAATCACACACAGAAGCATACACTTAACACACTCACAAAAAGAGAAAAAGGGAAAAATATATATATATCATTGCCCCCAAAGTCCACCTCCTCAATTTGGGATGATTCGTTGTCTTTTCAGGTATTCCACAGATGCAGGGTACATCAAATTGATTGAGGAGATTTAATCCGCTGCTCCTAAGGCTTCTGGGAGACATTTCCCTTTCTCTTCTTTGTTCGCACAGCTCCCGGAGTTCAGCTTTGGATTTGGACCCGCCTCTGCATGTAGGTTACCTGAGGGCATCTGTTCTTCGCTCAGACAGGACGGGGTTAAAGGAGCAGCTGATTCGGGGGCTCTGGCTCACTCAGGCCGGGCGAAGGGAGGGGTACGGATGTGGGGCGAGGCTGCAGCGGCAGAGGTCGGCATGACGTTGCATCAGCCTGAGGCACGCCGTGCGTTCTCCCGGGGAAGTTGTCCCTGGGTCACGGGACCCTGGCAGTGGTGGGCTGCACAGGCTCCCAGGAGGGGAGGTGTGGAGAGTGACCTGTGCTTGCACACAGGCTTCTTGGTGGTGACAGCAGCGGCCTTTGCGTCTCATGCCCTTCTCTGGGGTCCGTGCTGATAGCCGCGGCTCGTGCCCGTTTCTGGAGCTCCTTTAAGCAGCGCTCTTAATCCCCTCTCCTCGCGCACCAAGAAACAAAGAGGCAAGAAAAAGTCTCTTGACTCTTCGGCAGGTGCAGACTTTTTCCCATACTCCCTCCCATCTAGCCGTGGTGCACTAGCCCCTTCAGGCTGTGTTCACGCAGCCAACCCCAGTCCTCTCCCTGGGATCCAACCGAAGCCCGAGGCTCAGCTCCCAGCCCCCGCCCGCCCCGGCGGGTGAGCACACAAGCCTCTCGGGCTGGTGAGTGCTGGTTGGCACCGAACCTCTGTGCGGGAATCTCTCCGCTTTGCCCTCTGCACCCCTATGTGGCTGCGCTCTCCTCCGTGGCTCCAAAGCTCCCCACTCTGCCACCCGCTGTCTCCGCCCTCGAAGGGTCTTCCTAGTGTGTAGAAACCTTTCCTCCTTCACAGCTCCCTCCCACTGGTGCAGGTCCCATCCCTATTCTTTTGCCTCTGTTTTTTCTTTTTTCTTTTTCCCTACCCAGGTACATGGGGAGTTTCTTGCCTTTTGGGAGGTCTGAGGTCTTCTGCCACCGTTCAGTAGGTGTTCTGTAGGAGTTGTTCCACCTGTAGATGTATTTCTGATGTATTTGTGGGGAGGAAGGGTGATCTCCGCGTCTTACTCTTCTGCCATCTTGCAGCTCCTCCCCTGGGGTGAGCTTTTTAATGGCTTTGATTCCCAGGTCTTACATTCTGTTTCCGAAGATTGGGGATGAGTCTTGGCGATACGTATGCTTAATAACTTGTCCAGATGATTCAGATTGCATTTAGCCTTGGAAAAATGTGCTTCATTGTTTTGAAAAGTTAGTATCAAGTGATTACTTATAAATTACTGACTTCTACTATTAACTGAAAATTGCCCAGTTTTTACTGCTTATTTCCTGTTGGTTTTATTGAAATCACTTAATTTTGTTACAAATTAATAATCATGTTTTTGCTTCAAAATTCTCATTGTTTTATCATATTAACAGGAGTTGTTTCTATGTTACTTTTTCCTGGTTTCATGGCTTGTCACACTTTCTTTTTTTATACCATGCACTTCCCTTCTAGAAAAATTTATTTTGATGCATGTTACCATTAACTGGATATATCTTCAAGTAATTTTTTCAGGACTGCTTAGGTGGTATAATTTTCATGTCCTTGCATGTCAGAGAATCTCTTTCTCCTCTCCTTCCAAATAAATGATGGCTTCTCAGGGTATAGAATTCTTAGGCCTTAATATTCTTTTCTTTCAAAGCTGCTGATGTTTTAGTATTGATTTCTGCCCCTCAGTGATCAGGAGAAAAAAAATCGAATACCAATCTCATTATATCTTTTGAAAGCAACCCATCTTTTCTGTTGGATATGCAGGGTGTCTATTTTCACTACATTTTCTTGGTACTCTCTGACCTCTTTTTTTTTTTTTTTTTTTTTTTGCAGTACATGGGCCTCTCACTGTTGTGGCCTCTCCCGTTGCAGAGCACAGGCTCTGGACGCGCAGGCTCAACGCCCATGGCTCACAGGCCTAGCTGCTCTGCGGCATGCGGGATCTTCCTGGACCAGGGCACGAACCCATGTCCCCTGCATCGGCAGGCAGACTCTTAACCACTGTGCCACCAGGGAAGCCCCTCTCTGACCTCTTTTGATCTGATGTCTCAAGTCTTTCCTCAGATCAGGAAACTTTTTAAAATGTTTATTTGATGATCATCTGTCCACCACCTTTTTCTGTTCTCTTTTATTCTAATTTCAAACAGCAGTATAGTGGTTCTTCTAATCCTTACCCAATATATTACAAATCTTAGTATCCAAATGGATACTTTTTCCTGCAAAATCCAAGCAAATAATTACCTCTTTTTAAAAATTTTATCATAATTATTTTTACATGAATACATTCTTTTCTTTTCTTAGATTTCCTCTTTTTAAAGTCCAATACTCTAGATTTTATTGTAATTACAAATTAGATCTTTTACATGGTTCCTCCTATTCTGTTTTGTGAATCTACTCCATAGCTCCTGAGTTTCAGTAGATTTACACCCAGCTTTTGTGCTACTCAGTCTTTCTAAGGTCTCATTATGTGTATATATTGTATTCAAGTTAATTACTATCTCTTATTTTTGGATATGAATTTAACAGATGTGCTGCCCCTTTTATAATTTACAAATTTGTCCTCAATAAAAGTCAAGTGCATACATGCGTGGCTTTTGTCCATGCCAAATCTAACTGAAGAACTACTGGAAACTGCCACTCCATTTTCATAAAGGAAGCAGGTAAACTACTCTTTTATATGCTCATATTGATCATTTTGATAAACTTTCCAATAAATATATAATAACATTTAGTAAGAATCTTTGAGAAACTTCTTTGAATTTTTGATAGTAGAGGACAAATGCACTATGGGTAAAATTTGATAAACTGAGATAAACAACTAGCTACTACAGAATTTGCTATGCTCAGTTACCTGGCACCTAATTCAAATACTTTAAAAAAAAATCAATATACTATAAGTCCCAGCTCTCCTAAATAATGATCTTTAGACTTTGTATAAAGGATGTTGCTTACATATAATTTGTTTGTTTGCCTTTGTAATTGAATAATGATTACTCTTCATGTAATATTTTCCTCTAAATATTTACTGCTATTAAATTCCTTTTTAAACCAAAGGTCACATTTCGAAGAGCCAAGTAGATCCCTGAATGGAAATCTCCAGGAGTGGTCAACAGTGAGTAGTATATGACTTGCTACCTATAACCAAGTTTTCTAACATTAATTATGCATGCCAGAAACCCAGTGTGTGTATTAGTCAGGGTTTCCAGAGAAACACAACCAATAGGACATGTACTTATATTAAAAGGTTTTATAAAAATTGGCTCACATGAATTTAGAGTCTGACAAGACCCAAATCTATAATGTGGGCTGGCAATCTGGATACCCAGAAGGACTGATGGTGCAAATAAAGATTGAAGGCAGGCTGCTGGAGAATTGCCCCTTGTTCCAGTAGGTCAGTCTTTTTTCTATTTAGGCTTTCCTTCAGCTGACTGGATGAGGCCCACTCTCATCATGGAGGGCAATCTGCTTTACTCAAAATTCACCCATTTAAATGTTAATCACATCTAAAACATAATCCAAGATCGCACATAAAATGAACCCTCACAGTGTCATAAAGAAAAAAATCATTAAATGGAGTCCAGAGATCTTAATCAATTTATTTAACCAATTGGAGTCGCCATATACTTCATATACTGCCATATACTTATTTCATCCTCATAACCATTAAGTGGTTATGAGGATGAAATAACACGACACAGTGAAGCACAGTATGCAGCCAGAAATGGGTAAATAACCAGAGTCAGAAATTTTTCCTTTGATACAAAAAAGAAGAAAAGATACAAGTTGATCTCTGGAGGATATGGCAGAAGAATCAGGAAGGGAAACATAATATTCATTGATTCTCTAGAGTTTCCAATTTACTCTCTCACCTAATTAGTTTTAAATTACTGAGCTGGGCAATTTCTAAATGAGGCAGTTTGTATACGGTTAAGAACAGTGGTGTTTATGCAGGCAGACCTGGATTGGTGTTCAAGCCCCAGCACTTACTTGTGCCTGGGCTTGTGCAGCCACCTAATTAACCCTCCTGAGCCTCAATTTCCTCATCTGTAAAAGTAACGAGTGCTTGTCCTTCATAGAGTGTCATAAAGATTTATGAGATAATGCATGGAAGCCCTTGACAAAACGCCTAGTATATAGGAAGAGTTGAACAAGCGATATCTTTTATTATAACAAATATTAGTAGTTAGGCCCTCCTTGTTATACTAGCTTAAGAAATAACATAAACAATTAATTATTAGCAAAAATATATTGAGAATACATATACATTAAAATACTAGACAAATATGGAAAAATAAGACAGTTACTCTGATATTTTACTCTATAAAGACTTACTTTCCAAAGGAGTTATTTCATATCGATTCTAAAATGTGATAGAAAACATATATGGGATTACCACTGCTATTATGTTTCAGTACCTCATGGGAAATTTTACTTAAATCTGTGCAACCTCTCGATGATTAAGCTCTGTTGAATTTAAAGAAAGTTTTTCATCAACTTTGTTTCTGAGGTTTACTAATAAATAGAGAAATAGAACCTAAATCCCCAAATAGGACATTCTCAAGGATAAGATTCCAAAAGGTCATAGAATCAAATTAACATTGTGCTTCATTTCATTTCCCATCAACAATGAAATTTTGCATATAACATTTTAAATTCTCAATATGTGGTGTTTATATACATGTGTGTTTGGAGGAAGGCAAGATTAATTCTACATTAGGTTAATACATTACTGGAAGTCAAATCTGATCACATTAAATTACCAAAGTAACAAAAGAGAGACAGAAACTTCAGCATGCAAAGCTGAGTCTAAATCCACAATTAAAGCGGGAAATGATTAACATATGTGTCATAAGTAATGTTCATAAACCTTTTCAAAAAGTTTGACTGTGCAGAGAACAAACATAGTGAAAATAGGCCTCTTATCTCTAGAAAACACATTTGTTAGGCTTAGAAACAAAATATAAATTATGTATACCATTGCTGCAATGAAAAAATACAATTGTTGCTTGAAAAATTCATTAAATTGTAAATAAACTTTAGTTAAACTGTATGTTGATTATTTATCTCAGGAATTTGAGAGGGATTTGAATGCCTACGTGGTGCATAGAATTAAGGTAGGCAGTGTTTTGACATTCTATCCAAAGTGAAGGTGGAAATCACAGAGAGAGAGAGAGAGGGAATAGAACTACTTAAAAGCAGACCCCAAAGCCAGGACTACACAAAAAAGAATCAAGTAGAAATTGGAGTAATGATTTCCATGTATTTTAATCTAATAAATCAGGCCACAAAGTGCCAAATAATCTGATGTGTGGGCTTTAGAGAGTAAACCTTAAAAACCTATCAATTTGAAAGCTGATTTTAAGAGACTTGAAATTGCATCAAAAATGAAAAGAAGAGGGACTTCCCTGGTGGCGCAGTGGTTAAGAATCTGCCTGCCAAGGCAGGGGACAAAGGTTTGAGCCCTGGTCTGGGAAGATCCCACATGCCGCAGAGCAACTAAGCCCATGCACCCATAACTACTGAGCCTGTACTCTAGAGCCCATGAGCCACAACTAGTGAGCCTGCGTCCCACAACTGCTGAAGCCTGCATGCCTAGAGTCCATGCTCCACAACAAGAGAAGCCACTGCAATGAGAAGCCCGCACACAGCAACGAAGACGCAATGCAGCCAAAAATAAATAAATAAATTTTAAAAATAAGTAAATAAATAAAAATGTTTTAAAAAAAGAAAAGAAGAGGTGACAATCATCTGAAATCTTGGGTGTTGATTCCAGTTCATGGCAGCCTCCTAGCTGTGTGAAGTAATTGAAAGGGACTGTATGTTTTTTCTTTCTTCACTTTCTCTTCAACATATAACAACCTGGTTGCATTTTTTTTCCCACTAGCTAAAATCAGTATACTATACTGATGAACTCCTAATCCTCTGAAAAAATAACCGTATCATACTCTGTTAATATCCTTTTTCTCTAAAATGGAAGGAGATTCAATGGCTTTAAAGTGCCAGACTCCTCTGTGATGCAAGCACTATAGAGAAAGTAGATATCAGTATCAGAGAGTCTAGAGGCTATAAGGACAGAGAAAAATTAAAAATAAGAGGCTTAATTCTCCTCTTGAAAATAAGGAAAGAGATCCCTCTTCTTTGTTTTTCTAAAGAGTATTTACCTTAGAAAACTTGTACTTTCTCCTCTCTTTGAAATGTATATATATCTCTCTGAAGACTAGATAGGCCTTTTGTCAGCTTTTGACCTAGGTCTCTCTGGAGGCCCTGGGACCTATCTCTTTGAATGTAACAATTAGATATAGCACCTCTACATTCCAGTTTCTATGTGAGTGTAGGAGCCTAACTTCTGTGTGTTCCTTGCTCCAAGTTGCAATACTACCTCCTGCCATAAGATATGAGAGTTTGTTTTTTTCTCCAAGTAAAGGCAATTAGCAAACACAGATGATCAATCTCACTTACCAGCTATATTTAAGATGTGTTACAAATGGTATTGTGAAGTCCTCTTACCTGAGGACCAATTATTGTTTATCTTGAAACGTGTATGTAATGGGTTATATCTGCTTGACTATATAAAAGTGTGAGACTTCTTTCTGTCTTTGCAATCTTTGAGTGGATTTCCTGTGATGTGTGTCACATTTTGGTTTAATGCTTATTCAATAATAAAATTGTGTGGAGAGGTTTTCTGGGTTGGGAGTAAGTTTTGTTTCTAATTATATTTCCCCAAAAAGATCATCTCATGATTTTGAGTAGGAGATGGAGCAAGATATCAACTGTCCTACATAGATATTTTTCAGAAAAATAAACAACTTTTTATTAATATACACTTAAAGATATTAAGAAGCATTTTTGCTGGCACAAATATCTAATTAATCCGGGACAGAGAATTGTCCATTTTCTCCACCAGGATAGAATATCAACCATCTCTTTTGATGTTTCATTGGAATATTTTCTTTTGGTCCCCTGCTTAATTTAGAAAAAACTTTCTAATTTATTCTTTTTTTTTTCTTTTTTTTGGCCATGCCTGGCTGTTTGCAGGATCTTACTTCCCCCACGAGGGATTGAACCTGTGCCCTCGGCAATGAAAGCACAGAGTCCTATCCACGGGACCACCAGGGAATTCCCTCTAATTTATTCTTAAGGAAGATCAAATTCTTGCTCTTTTCTATTCATTAAAAAGTATTTTAATTCTATAAAATATAAACAAAAGTTGTTGACCAGCTTCATAATGGAATTCATAATTGCAACAATAAATATGTCCATAACTATAGAGTCAAAATCAACAGGTTGTTGTTAAATTGGAGTCAGGTTTTGATCCTTGGGAAGAAACATGGCCAAACCAAGGTAAGAAACCAAAATAGCAAGACTCCTAGAAGGGGGTAGAAATAGGCAGCAAGAGAGAAAACTTAAAGAGAAGAAATAGTTATCTTCCCTATAGTACTGAATTTTGAACCATAGAGGATAACTAATATTATCTCCTTATTAATTCCTCATTGGCTAAAGTCTGGAATTGGGACCACTGATCACGAATTGACTATAGGGGCTTCCCTGGTGGTGCAGTGGTTGAGAGTCCACCTGCCGATGCAGGGTAAGCGGGTTCATGCCCCGGTCTGGGAAGATCCCACATGCCGCAGAGCGGCTGGGCCCGTGAGCCATGGCCACTGGGCCTGCGCATCCGGAGCCTGTGCTCCGCAACGGGAGAGGCCACAACAGTGAGAGGCCTGCGTACTGCAAAAAAAAAAAAAAAAAAAAAAAAAAAGAATTCACTATAGAGACTCATGAACTTAGAATAAAGAGACACCAGGAAAGAGAAAGAATTACAGTATATTAATTAATGTTCCATTAGGAAACAAGGTCTTTGGGATATTATTTCTGTTGGAAAATATCCACTCAATTTTAACTGTAAACTGCTGTCATTTGGAAGCTGACATTCAGATTTTCTTTATAAAGGTGAATTATGTTTCATTTTGACAGTTATAACATTAATTTTTTCAATGAATGTTTTTCAATTATTGATCAGGTTTCAGTGGAAGTAAAGTCTGGTTCATATATATATGCCCATATTTTTATAGATATTATACTTTCTATTTTGTATTTTCAGTAGTTTGTGGCAATTTATTTTGCAATCTTTGAAGACCTAACAGATTTTGTCCTTTTAAAACTTTTCAGTTTCCTATTTTGTCACATCAAATATGTTGGAAATTTTTAATAAAAGATGAGTATTCCATTTTAAGTCTTCTGTTTCACTGAAAGAGATAATGCATACTTTAGAGCAAAGTATCAACTAGTACAGTATTTTGGGTGTCCTGACAAGATATCAAGATCGAAGATTTCACAGTGGGGAAAAACACACAATAATCCAGTATTAAGAAATCATGTTGGGCTTCCCTGGTGGCGCAGTGGTTGAGAGTCCGCCTGCCGATGCAGAGGACACGGGTTCATGCCCCGGTCCGGGAAGATCCCACATGCCGCGGAGCGGCTGGGCCAGTGAGCCGTGGCCGCTGAGCCTGCGCGTCCGGAGCCTGTGCTCTGCAACGGGAGAGGCCACAACAGTGAGAGGGGGGAAAAAAAAAAAAAAAAAAAGAAATCATGTTTCTTCTCCCGATGTATCTGATTGGGGGCAAGATGTTTGACTCTTTTAGGTTTATTCCCTCTTTGATGAAAAGAATGTATATCAATCCTTGCCTGGTCTGGCCACTGGGTTGTGGTAAAATGCATATGAGTTATTAATAAATGTATTTTTTTAAAACTAACACAAAGTTATTGCAATTTTAAAAAATCCACTCACCCTAATGCCGAATAATCCAAGATAAGCTACAGAGAAGACTAGCTCTCAGCAAAATGTGTAGTTAGAATTATATATTTTTTTGAATATTATTTTTTAGTATAGCAAGTCCTTACCAGTTATCTATTTTATATGTATTAGGGTATATATGTCAATCCCAATCTCCCAATTCATCCCACAGCCACCCCCCTCCCCCGCTTCCTCCCTTGGTGTCAATACGTTTGTTCTCTACATCTGTGTCTCTATTGCGGCCTTGCACTCCGGTTCATCTGTACCATTTTTCTAGATTCCACATATATGCATTAATATACGATATTTGTTTTTCTCTTTCTGACTTACTTCACTCTGCAGGACAGTGTCTAGGTCCATCCACGTCTCTACAAATGACCCAATTTCGTTCCTTTTTATGGCTGAGGAATATGCATTGCATATATGTACCACATGTTCTTTATCCATTCATCTGTCGATAGGAATTTAGGTTGCTTCCATGATCTGGCTACTGTAAATAGTGCTGCAATGAACATTGGGTTGCACATGTCTTTTTGAATTATGGTTTTCTCTGAGTTAATGCCCAGTAGTGGGATTGCTGGGTCATATGGTAATTCTATTTCTAGTTTTTTAAGGAACCTCCATACCGTTCTCCATAGTGGCTGTATCAATTTACATTCCACCACCAGTGCAAGAGGGTTCCCTTTTCTCCCCACCCTCTGCAACATTTCTTGTTTGTAGATTTTCTGTTGATGGCCATTCTCACCAGTGGGAGGTGATACCTCATTGTAGTTTTGATTTGCATTTCTCTAATAATTAGTGATGTTGAGCAGCTTTTCATGTGCCTTTTGGCCATCTGTATATCTTCTTTGGAGAAATGTCTATTTAGGTCTTCTGCCCATTTTTGGATTGGGTTTTTTGTTTTTTTTAATATTGAGTTGCATGAGCTGTTTATATATTTTGAAGATTAATCCTTTGTCATCGATTCGTTTGCAAATATTTTCTCCCATACTGAGGGATGTCTTTTCGTCTTGTTTATACTTTCCTTTGCTGTGCAAAAACTTTTAAGTTTCATTAGGTCCCATTTGTTTATTTTTGTTTTTATTTCCATTACTCTAGGAGATGGATCAAAAAAGATCTTGCTGTGATTTATGTCAAAGAGTGTTTGCGTAGGTTAACTCTGGGTTTCCTATCCTGTTCCATTGATCTATATTTCTGTTTCTGTGCCATTACCATGTTGTCTTGATTACTGTAGCTTTGTAGTATAGTCTGAAGTCAGGGAGTCTGAGTCCTCCAGCTCCGTTTTTTCCCTCAACATTGCTTTATCTATTCAGGGTCTTTGTGTCTCCATACAAATTTTAAGATTTTTTGTTCTAGTTGTGTAAAAAATGCCACTGGAAATTTGATAGAGATTGCATTGAATCTGTAGATTGTTTTGGGTAGTATAGTCATTTTCACAATATTGACTCTTCCAATGCAAGAACATGGTATATCTCTCCATCTGTTTGTGTCATCTTTGATTTCTTTCATCAATGTCTTATAGTTTTCTGAGTACAGGGCTTTTACCTACTTAGGTAGGTTTATTCCTAAGTATTTTATTCTTTCTGTTGCAATGGTAAATGGGAGTGTTTCCTTAATTTCTCTTTCTTATCTTTTGTTGCTAGTGTATAGCAATGCAAGAGATTTCTGTGCATTAATTTTGTATCCTGCAACTTTACCAAATTCATTGATTAGCTCTGGTAGTTTTCTGATGGCATCTTTAGGATTATCTACATATAGTATCATGTCATCTGCAAACAGTGACAGTTTTACTTCTTCTTTCCCAATTTGTATTCCTTTTATTTCTTTTCTTCTCTGATTGCCATGGCTAGGACTTCCATACTATGTTGAATAATAGTGGTGAGAGTGGACATCCTTGTCTTGTTCCTGATTTTAGAGAACATGATTTCAATCTTTCACCATTGAGTATGATGTATGCTGTGAGTTTGTCATATATGGCCTTTACTATGTTGAGGTAGTTCCCTCTGTGTCCAATTTCTGGAGAGTTTTTATCATAAATGGGTGTTGAATTTTGTCAAAAGCTTTTTCTGCATCTATTGAGATGATCATATGGTTTTTATTCTTTAATTTGTTAATATGATGCATCACATTGATTGTTTTGCATATACTGAAGAATCCTTACATCCCTGGGATAAATCTCACTCAGTCATGGTGTATGATCCTTTAAATGTGTTGTTGGAATTTGTTTGCTAGTATTTTGCTGAGGATTTTTGCATCTATATTCATCAGTGATATTGGTCTGCAATTTTCTTTTTTTGTAGTATCTTTCTCTGGTTTTTGGTATCAGGGTGATGGTGGTTTCGTAGAATGAGTTTGGGAGTGTTCCTTCCTCTGCAATTTTTTGGAAGAGTTTGAGAAGGATAGGTGTTAGCTCTTCACTAAATGTTTGATAGAATTCACCTGTGAAGCCATCAGGTCATGGACTTTTGTTTTTTGGAAGATTTTTAATCACAGTTTCAATTTCATTACTTCTGATTGGTCTGTTCATATTTTCTATTTCTTCCTGGTTCAGTCTTGGAAGGTTATACCTTTCTAAGAATTTTCCCATTTCTTCCAGGTTGTCCATTTTATTGGCATAAAGTTGCTTATAGTAGTCTCTTATGATGCTTTGTATTTCTGCAGTGTCTGTTGTAACTTCTCCTTTTTCATTTCTAATTTTATTGATTTGAGTCCTCTCCCTC
>NC_041220.1:82730358-82784548 GCF_002837175.3 Physeter macrocephalus | reverse complement strand
TGTGGTGTCCGTTGTAACTTCTCCTTTTTCATTTCTAATTTTATTGATTTGAGTCCTCTCCCTCTTTTTCTTGATGAGTCTGGCTAAAGGTTTTTCAGTTTTGTTTATCTTTTCAAAGAACCAGCTTTTAGTTTTATTGATCTTTGCTATTGTTTTCTTTGTGTCTATGTCATTTATTTCTGCTCTGATCTTTATGATTTCTTTCCTTCTACTAACTTTGGGTTTTGTTTTTTCTTCCTTTTCTAGTTCCTTTAGGTGTAAGGTTAGATTGTTTATTTGAGATTTTTCTTGTTTTTTTTTTCTTTTTTAACATCTTTATTGGAGTATAATTGCTTTACAATGATGTGTTAGTTTCTGCTTTATAACAAAGTGAATCAGTTATACATATGTTCCCATATCTCTTCCCTCTTGCATCTCCCTCCTTCCCACCCTCACTATCCCACCCCTGTAGGTGGTCACAAACCACCGAGCTGATCTCTCTGTGCTATGCGGCTACTTCCCACTAGCTGTCTATTTTACGTTTGGTAGTGTATATATGTCCATGCCACTCTCTCACTTTGTCACAGCTTACCCTTCCCCCTCCCCATATCCTTAAGTCCATTCTCTAGTAGGTCTGTGTCTTTTTTCTTGTTTCTTGAGGTAAGATTGTATTGCTCTAAATTTCCCTCTTAAAACTGCTTTTGTTGCATCCCACAGGTTTTGGATCATCATGTTTTCATTGACATTTGTCTCTAAGTGTTTTTGATTTCCTCTTTGATTTCTTCAGTGATCTCATGGTTTTTTAGTAACATACTGTTTAGCCTCCATGTGTTTGTGTTTTTTACGTTTTTTTCCCCTGTAATTTATTTCTAATCTCATAGTGTTGTGGTCAGAAATATGCTTGATATGATTTCAATTTTCTCAAATTTACCGAGGCTTGATTTGTGACCCAAGTTGTGACCTATCCTGGAGAATGTTTCATGTGCACTTGACAAGAAAGTGTAATCTGCTGTTTTCCGATGGAATGTCCTATAAATATCAATTAAATCTATCTGGTCTATTGTGTCACTTAAAGCTTGTGTTTCCTTATTAATTTTGTGTCTGGATGATCTGTCCATTGGTGTAAGTGAGGTGTCCTCCACTATTATTGTGTTACTGTTGAGTTCCTCTTTTATAGCTGTTAGCGTCTCTTGTAGACAGCATATAGATGGGTCTTGTTTTTGTATCTATTCAGAGAGCCTGTGTCTTTTGGTTGGGGCATTTAATCCATTCACATTTAAGGTATTTATTGATATGTATGTTCCTATTACCATTTTCTTAATTGTTTTGGGTTTGTTTTGTAGGTCCTTTTCTTCTCTTGTGCTTCCCACTTAGAGAAGTTCCTTTGCCATTTGTTGTAGAGCTGGTTTGGTGGTGCTGAATTCTCTTAGCTTTTCTTGTCTGTAAAGCGTTAGATTTCTCCATGGAATCTGAATGAGATCCTTGCTGGGTAGAGTAATCTTGGTTGTAGCTTCTTCCCTTTTATCACTTTAAATATATCGTGCCACTCCGTTTTGGCTTGTAGCATTTCTGCTGAGAAATCAGCTGTTAACCTTATGGAAGTTCCCTTGTATATTATGTGTCATTTTTCCCTTGTTGCTTTTAATAATTTTTATTTGTCTGTAATTTTAATTCATTTTGATTACTATGTGTCTCTGTGTGTTTCTCCTTGGATTTATCCTGCCTGGGACTCTCTGCACTTCCGGGACTTGGGTGGTTATTTCCTTTCCCATGTTAGGGAAGGTTTCAACTATAATCTCTTCAAATATTTTCTTGGGTCCTTTCTCTCTATCTTCTCCTTCTGGAACACCTATAATGCAAATGTTGGTGCATTTAATGTTGTCCCAGAAGTCTCTTAGGCTGTCTTCATTACTTTTCATTCTTCTTTCTTTGTTCTGTTCCACTGAAGTGAATTCCACCATTCTGTCTTCCAGGTCACTTATCTGTTTTTCTGCCTCTGTTATTCTGCTATTGATTCTTTCCAGTGTATTTTTAATTTTAGTTAATGCATTGTTCTTCTCTGTTTGTTTGTTCTTTAATTCTTCTAGTTCTTTGTTAAACATTTCTTGCATCTTCTCGATCTTTGCCTCCATTCTTTTTCCGAGGTCCTGGATCATCATCACTATCATTATTCTGAATTCTTTTTCTGGAAGGTTACCTATCTTCACTTCATTTAGTTGTTTTTCTGGGGTTTTATTTTGTTCCTTCATCTGGTACATAGCCCTCTGCCTTTTCATTTTGTTTATCTTTCTGTGAATGTGGTTTTCATTCCACAGCCTGCAGGATTGTAGTTCTTCTTGCTTCTTCTGTCTGCCCTCTAGTGGATGAAGCTGTCTAAGAGGCTTGTGCATGCTTCCTGATAGGAGGCACTGGTGGTGGGTAGAGCTGGGTGTTGCTCTGGTTGGCAGAGCTCAGTAAAACTTTAATCCACTTGTCTGCTTATGGATGGGGTTGAGTTCCCTCCCTGTTGGTTGTTTGGCCTGAGGCAACCCAGCACTGGAGGCTACAGGCTCTTTGGTGGGACTAATGGTAGACTCCACGAGGGCTCATGCCAAGGAGTATTTCCCAGAACATCTGCTGCCAGTGTTCTTGTCCCCACGGTGAGCCACAGCCACCCCCCGCTCTGCAGGAGACCCTCCAACACTAGCAGGTAGGTGTGGTTCAGTCTCCCCTGGGTTCACTGATCCTTCTCCTGGGTCCCGATGCACACACTACTTTGTGTGTGCCCTCCAAGGGTGGAGTCTCTGTTTCTCCCAGTCCTGTCAAAGTCCTGCAGTCAAATCCCACTAGCCTTCAAAGTCTGATTTCCTGGGAATTCTCCTTCCCATTGCCAGATCCCCAGGTTGGGAAGCCTGACATGGGGCTCAGAACCTTCACTTCAGTGGATGGACTTCTGTGGTAAAATTGTTCTCCAATTTGTAAGTCACCCACCCAGCAGTTATGGGATTTGATTTTATTGTGATTGTGCCCCTCCTACCATTTCAATGCAGCTTCTCCTTTGTCTTTGGATGTGGAATATCTTTTTTGGTGAGTCCAGTGTCTTCTTGTCAATGGTTGTTCAGCAGATAGTTTTGATTCCAGTGCTCTCACAAGAGGGAGTGAGTGAATGTCCTTCTACCCTGCCATCTTGAACCAATCCCACAATTATACTTCTTCTTGACTCTAAGGGACCCATGGTCATGGCCCAGTGTACCACCAAAGCCTCAGTGCTGGAGCTGTGGTCTAAGTAGACCAAATTTGTCATTGTTCTCTGCCCATTCACTGCATATCTGTCTTCACCTTGAAGTCTTTCTTACCTCTGGAAAAAGACTCCATCAGCAATAGCAAATTCCTCCTTTTGTACTCATGGAAGATATCAGTAAATGACCCTAGAACTCATTCTCTCTGAGCTCAGTGTCAAAGTTCTTCAAAACAAAGCACAGCATACAGCCACAACCAACAATTAGATATTTACACACAAGAGAAAGGCTATTCACCACTTTTGAGCCTGAGCTTCAGTTATTTCTATTCTGTCAGTTATGATGTATACATTTTAAGAGCAGTCTTGTGGAAGCAGTGCCTTTGCTGCAGAGATCACTTTCTTAATGAAAACTGGAACTTGAACTGGTTAAAATAGATGGTTTACATCTAGTGTAAAGAATGGGAAGCAAAGTAAGACAAGGAACAGGTAGCATCTGCACATCACAATGTTCTCTTGTTCTGGTCATATGTAGAAGGACCTTATAGGCATAATTTGTCAGTAAAAGGGAGCAACAGAGATGAACAAAAAAATGAGATTTACAGGTTCTGATTATGTCCCTTACTTTGAGAGCAGATGGGAGGGGGAATGAGGATGGATTCCCAGGTGCATAAGCTGATAAATGGCAAAGGAACACATTTTATAGAAGTGAGATTTAATCTTTGAGTCAATGACTGAGAAAGAAGGAAGAAGATTTTACTGAGGCATGAGGAATACTTGGGAACATTGTGTTCATATCTTAAGGAGAAATTTTCTCCCTTTTTAGACTGTGTGAGCACTTTATATAGAAATATCTGAGAGAGTCCTATAGCCCAGTAAGAGGGAAGGCAAGGGAAGGAGGTGTTCCATTTACCTACTTCCGCACAGCGACCCATTCCAAAATGTAGTGTCTGAAACAAGACCATTTATTATCTCGCATTGCTTTGGAAATCAGGATTTAGGTAAGGCTTGGCTGGGTGATTCTACAGTTTTGTTTGGCATCCACTAGGACACTCAGTTTCCTGGGTGAGGCTGGCAAGTTAATATTGCTGGGATGGCTGGAAGGTTGAGCTCACCAGGCCTCTCTCTCCATGTTACCTTAGAGTTTCTGCACATTTGGTCTTTCCAAATAGGTGGTTGGACAAATTCCATGATAGCTTTCAGTGTCTTAAGGCCTATGCCCCCAAAATAGGCTGAAGTTATTTCCACTTAATCCTAAAGGTCAAACCCTCACACAGCCTAACCAAATTCAAAAGGAAGAAATAATAGATTCCATCCCTTGCTAGGAGAAATCTCAAAGAATTTGTGGTTATCTTTAACTGTCTTTAACTGTAGGGAGGAGTTTTAATAGTATCTTATCCCATCATTGGGAAATCACAGGCTTCAGAAAAATTACTGTTTTATTGTTGCTTTTGTTCTTTTTAAGAAGTCAGTAGGAAGAATTCCTAATTTAATAATCAGCTTTAAATGGGCAATTTAACTGTTCTTTTTTTCCTTGTTTCAGTCAATCTCTTTCCCACTCACCTTTATTATCCCATAACTTCCCAAACCATGGCCATCTGTTTTAAAAGTACCAGTGACCCAGTACTTTGCTGACTTTTTGGAAAAGATCCATTTTACATAAGAAAGGATTGGCAAAAGAGTTCTCTAGACTAGGAGCAATAAGATATGGTTTCTACTTTTAGCTTTATTATAAGTGAGAATCAATCTTTTAACCTCTCTGATTCTTGTTTGGATAATAAGCTCTCCCTTTTCTAAAACTCAGAATTGTAGCTAATTAACAAGGTAATATATATTAAGGTCTTTTGACTTTTATGTATGAAGGAGTATTATGACTGGATTCATTAAAATTCCAATTTCAAACATTGTAAATTAACACATGCAACTTCAAAAGATATGTTAAAATGTCCAAGTGGAAAAGTATATGAGAAAATGTTAACTATGATGTACTCTTGATGCTTTTGTCTTATTGTTTCCAGTTCAAAAAAATTTTTTTTGATTCATGATGTTCCTTAGATTGTCTTATCCTTCTGGTTTCCCAGGATCATCTCACCTTTTCCAAGGTTATGCCAAGAGACTTGATTTTATTTTACTTATTCTCTTTTACAAAAAAAAATATGTGTGTGTGTATAGCAACTTCATTTTTGGTTTAATAATTAAGTCTTAATTATTTTCTTGCATTAGAGACCATAATTAGTGATCTTTCCTAGTCCTCTTTATGCACATGAAAGAATTTTATGTAACAAGAACATTTTCTTTAATTAAATATGACTGAGAAGAAAATGTCAGAAACTGATGGTCCAAGGCATCGTATCACTTTCAGTGCATTGTAAATACATTTAGTAAAATTTATTATTTGGAAATGTTTTCTAAAATCCTCCTTAAATGTTAGAGAACTACTTTTATATAATGTAATTATTTTCCTTCTTAGACAGATTAGGGTCTCTTTCTGTTCTAAGCAGAAAATACCAAATTCTATAGCCAAAATTTCTCAATTTCTTAGTACTTCAGAGCTCCGAAAGATTACATATATCTCTAGTGTTATTCTTCACTGTTACCTAAATCCAAAGGTGGAGAAATATTATCATCATCGTTTAACAGGACATGTAGTAATTGGTTGGCTATGGGACAGTAGAATATGTCTAGAACACTCTTCCCTAGATATCAGCATAGCAAACCCCCTAACCCGTTTTAAGTTTAACCCAATTTCACTCAATAAGACCACCCAGATCACTCTTTTTAAAATTGCAACATACCATACATATGCACACATTCTTGGTCCTTCTTATTCTGCTCTATTTTTTCTTCTTTTCCATGGTACCTAGCAATTTATAACACCCTATATACTTTGCTTCCTTATTAGAGTTTACTGTGTTTTGCCTGTTCTTTCTATAATGAAGTGCAATGAATGCAAAAGTTTTGTTTTGTTCACTGTTACACCTTCAGACACCTAGAACAGTGCCTGGCACTGAGTAGGTGCTCAATAAACATTATTGAATTATTGAAGAAATACTAACTAAGCTTAATAATCATCAGTAGATTATGCAGTACAAAAATATAAATATCAAATAGGCAAATTATCACAAAGATCATTATGAATCTGTCAAATAAACATTTGATAAGTGGAGCACAGGTGCTGGGTGCAAGCCATGGTTCCACGACAGACCACAAAAGAAATTAAAAGAGAGAATTGTATTATTCACTAGTCCTGGAAAAAGTAAATGGCACACCTTGAGGGGCCACATAGGGAAGTCAAGGCAGAGTGGAGACAGAAAGAGAGGTAGAACCTGGGACATACGCGTTTATTAGGGCCCATGGGTGCAGTGTTTTGGGGATCCTGGGCTAGCACCAGACTGGTCAATTCAAACTAAAAGATCAGGGTTTTGGTAAGCCTCATGAGAGTCTTGTCTAAGGGGCATATAAGGTATACAGGTACTGGGAGACAAGGGAGGCTGTTGATCACAAGCTGTTGGGAAACTCATATCAGAGACATATTTTCTTGTGTCTCTGTGGGTTGTTAACCAGGGTATTTACTCACATGAAGAGCTAGTATCAGTTTCAGGTTCCCTCAGGCCGCTTGGCAAAATCAAATGGATCCAAAGGGAGCAATACCATAGAATAGCTTAGCGAAAGTTCATCAAGGATATTTTATTTTTTTGTTTGCTTTGCTCTTTAATGATTATTTTCAAGGCTTCTTGAAGAAACTGTTCATTGCAGGTTTGGCAAAGACAATGTACAAGATGACTTGGGATATCTTTTATCTGAAAGCAAGGAATCAATAAAATACAAATTGGATTATATCTAAATGATATGCAATCCAGTTTCCTGTGGCTTCCATGATTCTAGGATGGAATAATTTGAGGATTCAAGAAAAATACTATCTTTGACTTCTAGTCTTCACTCTGACTTGGAAAGAACTTGGAAGTCATCACTTCAATTCTTACAAGAAAAAGCTACACAAACTGAAAATCAATGACTTTTCTTGAACCTCTCAGAGAACTGAGGTTTCAGAACAAACTACAGCCCTGAAACCTGTAGAAACAGATGAACTGGACAGTCACAGCTAAGATCTTTTTACCTGTACAAGAGCTTCTGGAACATGAACTGGTAGGAAGAATTAAATGGTAATTTTGACAAACTGTTGGAAGCTGAGTGTGGACTAGTGTGAGAGTTAAAATTTCTTGGGAACCACAGTCTTAGGAAGGACTCCACACTTTTATGGACATTAACTTTGGGAAACCCAACAGGTTCTTAGGGTGAAGAACTAAGAAATGTCCCCTTCCTGGTTCTGGAAGGGGAGGGGGAGAGGAATCATTGTGAAATATGCGTAGAGCCTTCTCCATAACAAGGACTGACTTTTTAGCAAAAAAGACTTTACCAGAATTTCATCCTAGTAGAGGAAGGGCATTACCCCCACTCCAGTCTCTTTTAGCCTTCCTTTCTCATATCAGCAGGGAAAATCTCAATAAATAGAGATCAGGTCTCTAAGGAAATTGAGAATAAGAGTTGATCCAGGGGAAAGAGTAAAGAAGAGGAGAGAAAATAAGCTACTGGAGAAACACTTATAAAGATCACAACCCAGAGATACATATCTACAAAAAGACATGTGTCTATAATCAAAAGACTACAGAATTCTTCCCCTTAACATCTCACTCATGCACCAACAGAGTTCCAGTATAATTGCAGTGGATTATAGCTGGAACAGCTGCAAGACACAAACCGTCTCTCAGGAGGAGTATGTAGGGAAACCCAACATTAAGAGGAACAGCGTATACTATGACACTAGAGGATATGAAACCTCTGGCACCTATAGTGACAGAAAACTTTAAACCTAGCCTAATTCTTAACTAAGTTAACATAAATCCTCACACTAAAGGCTGATGTATCAATATCTCAGTTCCTATTACATGGTATAACATGTCCAACTTTCAACAAAAATTATAAGGCACAACAAAAGGCAAGTAAAAATATAGTTTGAATAGACAAAGCAAGCATTAGAACCAGACTCAGATATGACACAGATGTTGGAACTATGAGACAGGGAATTTAATATAACTATGATTGATATGCTATGGGTTAATGGAAAAAGTAGACAACATGCAAGAACAGAAAGGTAATCTAATTATAGAGATAGCAAATCTAAAAAGAATCATAAGGAAATGCTAGAAATTTTAAAAATTGTGAGAAAAATGAAAAGTGTTTTGATAGGCTCATTAGTAGACTGGACATGTCCAAGGAAAGATTCAGTGAGCTTAAAGATACATCAATATAAACTTCCCAAACAGAAATGCATAAAGGAAAAAAAAAGAAAAATAAACAAAAAACCCTGGAACATCAAGAACTTTGGGGCAATTTCATAAGGTGTAATGTACTCATAACTGGAATCTCAGAGGAGAATAAAAACAGAGAGAATATAGAAGAAATGTTTTAAGTGGTAATGGTTATGAACTTTTCAAAATTAATGACAGGCACCAAATCACGGATCCAAGAAGCTCAGGAAACACCAAGCAAGGTAAATACCAACAAAACACACCTAAGTATATCCTATTCAATGTGTAGACAAACAAAGACAAAGAGAAAATATTGAAAAAAACCAGGTAGAGGGTAACATCTTATCTATAAAGGAAATTATGCAAGCAAGAAGAAAGTTGAATGAAATACTTAAAGTGCTGAAGGAAAACACACACACACACACACACCAACCTAGAATTCTGTGTACAGCAAAATTATCTTCAAAGGTGAAGGAGAAATAAAAATTTGTTCCGACAAAAACTGAGGGAATTTATTACCATCAAATTTACCCTGGAAGAAATGTTAAAATACTGAATTGAAAAAAATAAAACACGTTAAACATGTAAAATCCATGAGTTCAACATGCTACCTTCCTCTGAATACACACAAACACACACACACACACAAAACACATGGGTCTCCATTGAAAGTTACCAAGATATAAACTTGTTTTGAAAGTTCAGTAATAAAGTGAATGAATCAATCATTTTTACTGCCTTCCCTGAATAAATTGTATTTCAAGATAAGAAAATAGTTGATGTGTGAAAATTCTTCTTTAAAGAAGTATTCCAATTAATACATGCAAAGGGCTGATAGAATTGTAAAATTATCGTCTCCTACCACCTAATGAAATAATGGAGCTTGACAATCATGATCTACTAAAAACACCAAATGAAATTTGACAAAGAATTTATGAAAGAGGATCACTTTGGCATTATCTCAACCCACTAATGACCTTAAGCATCACTAAAAATGAGACAACCATAAATCATGTAATTCCTGATATGATGTTATATAAAACATTCTTACCCTTCCCACAAATTGAATCTAAATCTAATTAAACCTTTAGATCTAACTACCAGAATGCAGGATACATGGGTTATAGTAGGATAAGAAAAATGACATCGCTGGAAGCAATAAGCCAAATTTAAGACAAGCTACAAGGAAAAACAACCTAATTTCTCCAACAAATCAATGACAGAGAAAAACAGGAATTAAAAAAAGCAATATGTGGACCTTATTTGGATCCTGATTTTAGCAAATGAACTCTAAAGGATATCTTTAAGACAATTAGATTCAAGTGGATGGTTATTAATGAAATTTAAAAAATAGTTTTAACTTTGGGTAATACTGCAATGTGGTCTTTTTTTCAAAGGTTCTTATCAGTTAGATGCACATGCTGATGAACTTATGGGAGAAATGATACGTGAGGTTTTCTTTAAAATGCCTTAGCTTAAAAAAAGAAAGAAAATGCAGGGAGGGGGCTGGTCAATTAAACTTACATGTGAAACTCACACAAAGAAAAGGTTTCATGCTCCATTAGTGCCTTTCTTTAAGAAAAGTTCTCCCTTTTTTTTGTTTTGGCCACTCTGCATGTGGGATCTTAATTCCCTGACCAGGGATGGAACCCCCTCAGCCTGCCCTGGAAGCGTGGAGCGTAAACCACTGGACCACCAGGGAAGTGCCAAAAAATTCTCACTTATTGTTAGATCACTGACTGAAGGATGTGATACCTCCTCTGAGTGTCACACAAAGTGCTAAGAACCACCTGAAATATAATGGAGGAAAATGTCTCAGGGGCCTCTAACACTCAGGGGAAGACAAGAGAAGGTATATGACGATTGATTCAAAGAGATAATTGTAATCAGAAATTGTAAAAGAAATTGTAACATCACTTTCTTTAACATTCACCAAGAGAAACACATTTTAATGAATCAGAGTAAATAAAAAAATAAACAAATAAAATTCTGAAGGTGACTATGAGTTTCTCTATTCAGGAAATGAAGAAACTCAAGACACATCCAGTTCCTTGGATTCTGGGTCTTCCCAAAGTGTTCAGAGAATGAAGCTGGAAAGTCCTGTGATAACTTAAGCACAAGTCTTGAAGATGTGGCCCTGAGGAAAGAGAAATGAGGAAAGTTAAAAAACAACTGCCCTGATAAAAGCCCTGGAACTCATATTGTACGAGGCCAGGTGAAAATTTTTTTAAAAACTGTCTTTTTGTATGTTTTCTAATTTATAGTGAGTAAAGCAGACACCCTAATACAACTAGAATATGACGTTATAAAGTAAAAAACTAGGTATAGATATATATGTAGATGTAGATATAGATATAGATATTGTTAATCCCTTATGTAAAAAAAATATGGCTTTCTAAAATAAATGACATAATTACTGGGTAATTTAATTATTTTCGTTGCTTTTTCCTTTGGTGTTAACTGCTAGATAAAACTGTGTCCCATACAGACATTCCTCTTAGATTATTTTTAATTGAGAAAAGTCTCGACATGTTTATAGGTTTAAGAGTGGGTAGAATAATCAATCTATTTCTCAGTGCCTACTTGTGTAGCTTAAAATGCTCACTCAACAAAAGTATAAACAACTGCTGCAATAAAATTTAAGTAACATTTTAATTGGGCCTCTAAAGGAAAGGCAAAAAAAAGGAAAGAATTGTTAATGTTTTCCTGTGGTGTTTCTCACACACTCACCCTGACCCTCCCTTATTAAGAGCAGATAATCGTAAAGTTTCTTCCTGAAGAAATCTCCTCATAATTCTTAGGGTTAGGAGGAGAATGGAATCACAGAAGAGAAAATTTCATATCAGGGATTCGAAACAGAACAGAAAGACTTTTCTTCTTACACCCATAATATTTTTATTCCAGACTAAAAACATTAGATGTTATTTATTTAATAATTCATATTCTGCTTCATTCCACAAACTGTTTGAGGCAGTACATTAGATATATCCTCTTTGAAAAAGTTCTGGAAAAAAATTCCATTTTTGAAGAGCAGAGAGCTTAAAGATAGAGGGAACTTTCACAAGGTCAAAAACAAAATCAGAGATGAGCTGAGTAATATTCGGCGATTTTCAGTGTTTTTATTCTTTGTTTCTATTTCTGAATTTTTTATTGGAATGGCCAAAAGTGATTCATTGTTTCTTTCACCCTCTTTGAAAATATTTTGTGAGCTAGAATTTGAGCCCTAAGTGATTTCTTACAAAGGTTGAGTGTTCCATATTTTAAAGTACCTGAAGCAATATATATTAATTGAAAAAGTTATAAATCATGTTCTTCAAATGTCATTTTTAGATGGAAAAAAATTAAATGAAAGTTTGAGGATCTTATTAAATGAAAACTAAGATTACATCCTCAGTTTTAAAAAAAGAGAACAATTTACAGTATAAATAAGTACTCAAAAAGTACTTTAAATACTATTTGTTTCATATAAATAGGTACATACACAAATGTACCCTCATTTATACCTCCTTTCTTTCGTTTTTTCCATTCCTTCTATTAGGCATTTATTTTTTTTTATTATTATTATTATTTTTTTTGGTACGCGGGCCTCTCACTGTCGTGGCCCCTCTCGTTGCAGAGCACAGGTTCCGGACGCGCAGGCTCAGCAGCCATGGCTCACGGGCCCAGCCGCTCCGCAGCATGTGGGATCTTCCCGGACCGGGGCACGAACCCGTGTCCCCTGCATCGGCAGGCGGATTCTCAACCACTACGCCACCAGGGAAGCCCAGGCATTTATCTTTGTCAACACATTTAAATGGGTTGAACAGCATTGCACAGAAATGAACATAATGGAAACAGCAGTATAGGCAATATCCATACAGTCCATTCCAAATCATCTACTCACTGGAGCCCTGTTTGCTGTTCCCACCCAGCCATTCAAATCCAAGTCCCTTGTTACCAACCTCCTCAAATGCTCACAGGCAGACAAATCTTCAGTTCATGCCTTCTGTTCTGGTTTTCCATTTTCCCCATTTTTGGCCTCTTTAAATCTCCTTTATTTTTTAGTTCCTCAGCTCTGCATTTTATTAAATGGTTTTGTTACATTTTAACCAGCACATCATGTTTGTTATATCTAATACAGTACGTCAACAAATTCTGTATTTTGAAGTGTTTCTGGTTTCCTAGGCGAGCACTGTTTTCATAACTCCTTAATGACACCCGATGAAGAAAAGCTTAGATGTAATTCTTCCCACATGAATGTTATTGACTACTATCAATCTACAGATGATAAATCTATAGTCTCTATATTATAGCTTATATAGTTATGTATCTATAAAAATAAAGATTGACCTGAAATCCGGGTTCATTTCAAATAATACCTCAAGAAATGGTTGCCATTCATAGTAGAAAAATTAAAGGGGGACAACAAACATTAGATGATAGGTTAATCTCTCTTTTCTACACTCTTAAAGTATAGGTAAGATGGTGTTCCTATATCCTAGCAATTAAATATGGCAATTGCCAAGAGCAAAAAAGTAAGAGACACCGGCATGACCTGGCTCTTTCTAGAGGTTCCATGTGTAAAAAGGTGGAGACAGTAAGTTTGGGAGTGCAAACTTCTTGCTTGTAAATTTAATTGTTTATTTTCTTATTATTTCAGTATTTAATATCTTCATATTATTATGTGCTATTTAGTTAAACTTGTTTGGAACGACCAACATCTTTTGGCTTTGTTGAAAGCCATGAGGAAAAAAAAAAAGATCCTGTTGTTTAAGGTGAAGCAATTCTGGAAAACTCCAAAAAGGGACTGATGCCCTCTGATCGGTTGTCCTGATCCAGAGAGTCCCTTCAAGTAGTTATCTGTGAAACTCTGGATTTAATGTCACTTAAAGGAAGTAGCATTTCCTTACACCCCTCCCCCATCACATTTCTCACAGGAATTTTCCCAAAGTTTTCCCTCTTTCCTTAAGGGTTCTCATCCCCCACCTAATCATCAACACCCGACTGAAAACATTTTGGGAATATTATTTGAACACACTTTTTTATTTTACCATGTAATTTTAATTTTTTTCTGCATCCTCATCATCATTTCCCTTTGACCCAGCTACTGAGGAAGAAGTTGAAATGCCCAGTTCTTCCAGCTATACTCTCAACCACAACTGTTCTATTAATTATGTCATGCTACTATCAAGGTTAAAATGCAGTTTGCACCTCATTGTAACAGGCAGTCTGTGTGTATAAGTGTTGGGCAACATAAGATATTAAATAACAAGACCTTATTTTCTTTAGCCCATAGATCACTATAAGGTTTCACTACTCATAGACCAGGTATAAAAAACTGTATGTGATAGTCACATGAGACTGAATAGACACAAAGAGGGCTACCATTAAGTGTCACTAGAACTTGGAAACTTGGAAATAAGGTAAAGTTATTAAAGTGGAAACAGCCACTGAGAAACACTGTCTACAGACAATATCTTAAAAACTAGAATGTCTCTAAGATCCAATACAGGAGGATAGGATCTGGAAATCTAGTCTACATCTACCTCATGATATATAAAAGTCAAACTCTAACATATCCTTTGGTATCCAAGAAATAAATTATTAACATTAGAAGGATGGTCTGTCTGAAGTCGAAAGCAAAGAAAATTTCAAAACAGAACTAAAAAAAGACAATTGTCAATGTATTTCCAACTCTGCCTATGTGGAAAGTACTCTCCTGTTCCCGCTTCTAGGGTCACCAAGAACATCCCACATGGAGCCTGAAGAGTCATTCACCTATGATCTGCTCCTTTGCTCTAATTCAGATTCACCTACCAACTTTCAGAGTATAACTTGATTTCTGGCATAGATTTTCCATTAGGTGGATTTGGATTCTGCACTGACGAGCTAGTGTATGTACTGGGACTTCTTGCCAGCTATTTTTCACAAGAAATGACTCCATCAGTGTTTGGTTTATGCATCAATCTTTCATAAGTTCATTTTAATGGGTCATCTCTAGTTTCTGACTCACCCTGAGTATAAATGGCTCTGGATCTCTGTGCCAAAAGTTGAGAGGTGGTAACTGCCAAGATATGGCTATGTCAAAAGGGCCTGCCTGGGAAGCTCACAAATCTCCATCTGTGACACCTTATTTCTCTCTAACTTTCCCATGCAGAGTCACGCTTATATACATGAATATTCACATTGCAACTATGATTCTTCATAGTTAAGTATAGAGAATACAATAAATGATATAAATTAACATCTATTATGAAAAAAGCCACAGCTGTAACTTATAACTTGAGGAATTGAATACATAACAAAAATAGGAGGGAGAAAGCAGAGAAGGAAATCTACAATGGAACAACATTTCTGAGGAAATAAGTGGAGGCGTAACCTGAACATATGTCAACAATTTCAAACATAAAAAATATATAAAAGTCAAATGTGTTAGTGCTACTTGACAATTCTATGCTTAAATGAAATTTCCTGCTACACAGAAATATTATCACTTCTATTATGCTCACTCTTTCATAGAATTCATCAGCAGTGTTTTGACAGCAGGAGATAACAGATATTAGGTGACTATTTCCCTGAAATGAAATATAAGAATGTGTCTAGACATCATTTTTTCAGAGTAGCTCCTAATTTCTTGTGCGATCGAGTTGCCCTTGGCAACTCCAGGAGAGTTAGCTTATCTCCCAGAGTTCAGAATAAAGAATCTAGTCAAGTCTTTGAATGAAATGTGTATTGTCTTGCTGAAAGAGCAGATATCCACATGCTGTTCTAATGCATCAGATCCAGTTGCCAAAGCTAATACACAAAGGTGACAGAAAAGGTAGCTGAATATTCTTTTCTAAGTTTAAGTATGTTAAGGATGTGAGTTATTACATGAGACTAATTTCTTCTTTTCACATAACCATTTCACATTCCTTTCAGAATAAGTGTGACAACTGATGGTGACAAGAGGACAGGGTACCCCAGGAGTGGAGGAGTGTTGAAATCAGCAAAATAAATTTCATTCACAGTAAATTCACTGTCACTATGATTTTCACTGGCTATAAAGCTGAAGACTTCTGATGTCAATTGTCCCACTAAGCTGTGAGTAAACCACTGTGCTCAGTGTTCTTCAGCAAGAAGAAAATTTGTGAGACTCAGAAATCAAATGGAGAATTTCCAAAGAAAGGTAAATTGTAAACTAGTGAAACATATTCAACATTAATGTTGAAGATATTCAACATTAATTTTAAAAAGACTTCATTAGAAAGGATGTGGAAGAAATGAATGGAAGGCTTCATAAACTCAACTGAAAAAACAGCCAGAACATGCAGAAGAAAATAATGGTTTGAGAGAGTGTGACACACAATATTTGGTCCTTATTGTAATTTTCTTCTAATAATATTTAATTCCATTTAAGCTCATAATAGACAAAAGAAAAGTTTTCCTTGAGATTCTAAAACTGGAATCAGAAAGGTAAAATTTGACTCCCCAATACACCAGCTTAATATCTTTGCATTTTCCTTAAAATTTTTTGTTTAATTTTAGCATCATCATTTGTAAATAAAAGTGTGCTATAAGAAGTATATATTTTTACACTTTATGCAAATTTTCTATAAGTGAGGTATCCTTGAGTTCCAGTTCTATAGATAAGGTAATAAATTCTTAGTCAAGAGAAAGTTTGTTCCAAAGCCTGAATGCACATCAGAATCACCTGGGTAACTTTTGAAAAATACAGCTTCTTGGGCCTCACCCCAGACTTATTGAATAACAATTATCCACAGTGAATGGCCTAGAATTTGTATTTTTCAAATGTTCCTATGGTGAATCTAAAGTAGTTAGCCCTGGTCTTCAGACTAGTGTTTGAGACCCAGTGTTTAAGCCATACTTACAAAAAGAACAAAAACTATTGTTTACTGAGCATCCACTATAAGGTACCAAGTAGATGCTTCCAAATGTTATCATAATGCATCTTCTTAATACAAGCACACTGTAGTGGGTTGAATAATGTCCCCTCAATATTCATGTCCTCCCAGAACCTCTGAATGTAACCAATTTAGGAAATAGAGTCTTTGCAGTTGTAATTAAATTAAAATGAGGCCATACTCACTTAGGGTGGGCCCTAAATCCAATCACTGGGTTTGTAAAAGAGAAGAAAACACACAGAGAAACAGACAAATACCTTGTGAAGATGGAGGCAGAGATTGGAGTAATGCAGCTACAAACCAGGGACAGTTAAGAATTGCCCAGAGCCTCCAGGAGCTAGAAGAGGCAAGCAAAGGTTTTTACAGAGTGTATTCAGAGGGAACATGGCCCTGACAAAACTTCGATTTCAGACTTCTAGCCTTGAGATCTATGAGAGAATAAATTTCTTTTGTTTTCAGCCAACCCAATTTGTAGTAATTTGTTATGACAGCGCTAGGAAATTAATACAGACACAGAGGCTCAAAGAGAGAGTTTCAGCAGTCTACTGTGTCATTCAGGTAGAAAATAACCAAGCAGAGTTCCAAATCCAGTCCATTGATTCCGAAGCTCATGGACGTCTGGGACAACACTGGCAGAAATTTCCATACACCAAGACTGCAGTAGCATTTGGTCAAAGCAGGGTTCCAGATGACCTCAGCAGAATTACCTGTAGGCCTTGCTGAAAATGCATTTTCCTTGACTCCATCTGGAGTTACTGAATTAAAAATCTTTGCAGGTTGGGTTGAAGAATCTACTTTTAACAAATAATTCAGAAAATTGTCATTCATCTTAAAGTTCCATACCATTGACATAGAGAGTTAAAGATCTCTAACATGACATCCATGTGCATTTTCATTCAAACATATTCTGAATGCATGAAACAAATGAATGGTGTGACTGTGACGTCATTGTAGAAATTAACTTGGTGAAGTCAACATGTACTTTATTACGTAAATCTGGGATACTAAAGATGGCTCACATAGCTCACATTCATGTTATTCTCCCATGTGTGAAACACTTTCACATTCACTATACCAGTTGATTCTCACCCCAACCTTGAGGAAGAATGAGTAGGAATTACTATTTTTCCTATTTTATAGGAGAGGAGGCTGAGACTAGATACTTAGAGAAAATCACAATCACTCTCCTGTGGTTCATTGTTAGAGCATGACATTTTTTTCTGTCCTGACATTGCCAAAAAATTAGTGGGGAATTATGATGAAAAGAACATGGGTGGGAGAAGTGTGATCTCACTCCTTTTGCAGGAGAGCAAAGAGAAGCCTAACAGTAAAAGGATCTATTATTTTTAAAAGCACTGAAAAGGCAAGAGAAAATAAGTGTGTGAGAAGCCAGAGAAAAGAATTCTGTGTTGAAGAGAACCTCAGAGAGCCCTGGGCAACATAGATACTCAGGCTATCAGATGTGAACATTTTTCATCAGAGCATATTCTGGGTAATTCATTCATTTCTAAACCCTCATATTATTTTAAGACATCGATTATTTTGGAGATTCCAAACCACTATTAACAACATTAACAGGATTGAGAATGATCATTGAACTAGATATTCCCCACCTAGATAACGAAAAAAGTGATTATTTTCTCTGAAGTATTTGCCTATACTCTAAACATGTCTCTTCTCTTACTAAAGTACCACTTCTGTTTACTGACTGAGCAGATGCAGTTCAAAATATTTCCATTTTGTTCAAGATGCTTCTTTAGTGGCATGTCTGTGTATGGGTATGTGTGTGATTTGTCTTTTTCTTAAGTGCTTCTTAGCTTATTAAAAATTGTGTGTGTTTGTATGTTTGTGTGTGCATGTGTATATTCAGTTTTCCCATTGCTTTCAGAAAGTGAAAACTGGAAGGAAATATTCAAAGAAAAAAATGCTGCCAGAAACACCTTAACTGAAAAGAAAAATGGGGGGAGTGGAGGAGAAAAAATAACGGTAGATGATGAAAAGCAGGAAAGCACGAATAGCTTGCCAAGAATCTGTTTTAATTTGAATTGAAAATATATTGGGGTTATTTATTCTTTATGATCCAATGACAACAGTTTTTAAATCAAAGGTAATTTAGAAGTGAGGAACGATAAATACTGGATCTCATTCATCATAAAATTAATAATGGCAAAGATTTTTGGAAAAGGTGATTACAAATTACTTAGGAATCAATACTGACGGCAAGTTAGTGATCCAAAACAGTTATAGATTATGGAATTTTTCCCCTTGAGAGACTACAATCAACTTATAACTGGTCTAACAGCACTGTAACTGCCACCGACCACTTCCCAAGCTCCATCCTTCATCTAGAAGTCAGAATGAACCAAGTCACATTACACCCAATTTTTTTTTTAAATTTTACTTTAAAAAGGTGAACTATTCTTTACTTGCTCTACAAATTCTTAATAATCTTGCTATATCTGCAACCTCATCTGCCTCTGCTCCACCCTTGTTTATAATCACTCAATTCATATTTAAAGTTTGTGTTTCCTTAAACTCTACATGCTTATTTTTATTCCCTAGTGTTTTCATTTTCTGTTCCTTTTTTTTTAGACCACTCATGTCACTGAACTCCACAGTCTTTCCCCTTTTTATCACTGATGTCTCAATTCAAGTATCTTTCCTTAGAAAATCCTTCCTTAGAAAGATCTTCACCAGCTCTAGATAAAGCAAGTCCCTTTATGTTGCTCTCTTCCATAATAGACTATTCTATCTTCTACATAGTTATCAATATCTGATATTACCTAATTTATTGTTTACGTGTTAGCTGTTTTGTCTTCCTCTGCTAAACCTAAGTTCCTTGAGAACAAGGGCCCTGCCTTCCTCATAGCTACTTCCCAGTATGTAGTACAGTGCTTGGCACATAATAGGTTCTCAACACCTGTTGACTGAGTGATTCTAGAAAAAAAATCACCATATTTAACAGGGTGGAACTAACACAGATATATGAACACAAGTACTGTTCATCTTCTTATTGGTATTGCAGTAAATATATAAATCTGTCTAGGGAAAACAATGCCATTTCTAGTGTTTACTTCTATTCTTCCCATCTAGGAATTAGAATTGTTTCCAAATTTATTCAAGTGTTCTTAGTTTTTTCCATTAATCTTTGTTGGGCTTTTAAGTGCAGAAGTCTGGTACATTCTATGTTGTCTAGTGACTTTACTGTTGAAAATGGAGATTGGTTTTTAACTGCACTATCAATGCAGCTAATAGGAAGGTTATTGTTTATCTAGCTAATAGGAATGTTATTGTTTATC
Source organism: Physeter macrocephalus (assembly GCF_002837175.3). Taxonomy (NCBI): domain Eukaryota; kingdom Metazoa; phylum Chordata; class Mammalia; order Artiodactyla; family Physeteridae; genus Physeter; species Physeter macrocephalus. Next base: position 82,764,861 of record NC_041220.1, on the reverse strand, counting down.
TAGCAATCACCTTGAATTCTATTTCTTCTCATAAAGGAGAAAAAGAATAGAGCTTACATTATACATAGTACTGATTAGTTCTTTTGGTTTTGTTTGTTTGTTTTGAGAATCAAATGAAATGATGTAGGAAAGCTGTTTTATAAGCCAAAGTGTTATACGAATGACAGTTTTCCATCTGTGAGTGGTGATATTTTTGTCTTCTTAACATTATTTTGACAGTATACATTTCCTATATTATGGTGATTAATAATAGTGGTAGAGAAGAGAAAAAGTTTCCCGATTACAGACCTGTGCTTATTCAGGTCTCTCAGCCTGGAAATCCTTTTCCTTCTATCAAACCTCAGTGACTCCTCTGTGAAGCTTTTCCTGGTTGGGTCTACTTTTCATTGGACATGTACGTGCTACTCTTCACATTGCCTCTATTACACTTAGATGTATATGAGATATTGTTTGCTTCCATGCCAGCTTATAATTATATAGCCAACACTTGCATAGTATCTACTCTTTGTCATACACATCTACACATTTTACATGATTTATATTAATTCATTTAACCTTCACAAAAACCCGATGAGGTAGATGCTCTCTATTTGTCATTTTGCAAGTGAGGAGACTGAAGCAGAGTGAATGATAACTTGCTCAATGTCACATGTCTAGTAACTAGAAGAGGCAGAATATGTTTTTTTTTTTTACCTTCCCATCTCCTTGATATAACTCAATAGAGTAATGAAACTCCATGAATACAAATCTCAGGCCATATTACCAGCAACCTAATACCCAGAATGGTGGCAGTAATGGTAATCCAGTCTATACAGGTCATTCATTCATTAATTCTTTAAAGAAATGTTTATGAGAACACACCAAGTGTTAGAGATTGCACTTGGTACCCATGATTTGAAGATGAGTTAGAATGAATCATCAACTTCATTTATTTGATCAGGAGGGAAAAGGATAGGGAGAGATACATGGGGTGAAGAAGAATCAGATCACATCTAAAAAATATATTTTTGCCATATTCGAGGACGATTTTTTTTTAAAGAAATCAACACATTGGTAAATAACAAATGGAGAACAAATGCAATAGAAGAGAATTAAGAACCAACACATCAAAGAAATGGTCAAAACAACAGGAACCAGTTAGCCTGGAGAAGAGGGAAGTCTGAAGTGTTCTCACATGAAAAGTGGCCACAAATATCTGGATAGCTTTCAAAGGTGGAACTAGTTTCCATTGGGAGAAAGACATAGGGTGAAAAATCAGTCTCAGCACAAAGCAAACTTTTTAATAGAGCTACTCCAAAAAGTACTAAGCTACTTCACGCATAGTAACTCCCTGTCACTGAAGGCTTAAACCTGAGAATGGGCCATTTACTACTCAGAGAAGTAGTAGAAAGTCTTCCTGCATTAGATCAGAAAGCTGGACTCCACTAGACAGCTTGTTACTCATCTGAATCAGATTTTGATTCTGAATCAGAATCTTCTATGCTATAAAGAGGATGGAAAACAGGAGATACTGTCAGAAACTGTGGAGGATCTGGGATTTACTATTTCATGGATGCTGACAGAAAAAAAAAAAAAAATGAGACTCCTGGATCAGAGAAAAAGCCTTTATTACTCATAGCAAAAGCAGTAGCCAGAGCTTCACGTTTGTTTGTATCAACTCCTCCATTTTCCCCAAGTCCCATGGGGGCAATGACAAGGACCCATGATGGATACTTGATTACAGAGGAGGAACATGGAGCTTGGGGAAAATCATCACTTTTATAGTAAATAAAAGCAAGCCTACTCTTTTCTAGAGGAAGACATTACTGCATCACTCAAGGTTGCTCCCTGCAAACACAACACTGAGAGAGGGCCCAGGTAGCCAAGGTTTTGCATTCTTGGGATACCCAGAGAGAATGTGTAGGGTCACTCAGGCCCATGGTAAATTGCCTCTCTCAACATGGGCTGCAAAACCATTGAAAATCTGGATTTCTTGGCATGCCAAGGTCTCTGATTAGCAAAGAAAGCAGATAAGGAGGAAGATATTTCAATGACATAATTACTATTTAAAATATTCCCCAAATAGTGAGATATAGATAAAATAACAACAGTTTCTACACCTATTGAATCCAGATGGAAGTTACATATGTCATCAACCTACTTGTTTGTATGCCAAAAGAACTAACCCATTTGGTAGAGGCTTATTTATAAGGTTTCTAATGGCAAGAAGCACCCATTTTTCAAGTTCAGAATTGCCCAAATCAGCTTTTTCCTATGCAGGAATTTTCATTAGATTGGAAAAAAAAAAAAGAAAAAACAGACTCTTACTGCTTTCAAGAAGATAAAAATGTGAGGGTAAACCGTGAGTAGATAAATCAACAGTGCCACCTAGTGGAAGCATACATTTATCTGACAAAATTATATTTTCTACAATCCTACCCACTTTTTCCTCGTGTTTTTGCCAGCAAAGATGAGCTCTTTAAAAGCCTAGTTTGAAAAATATACTTTAAAAAATTAACCTATCCTTTTTTAACTTCTTGAAATTTACTTTTATGCATAAATTGTGTGCAGTGTATGATGGGAACAGTTTCTAAAACAGATCAATTTTAAGAGTTGCTGGTTGTAAGGATAAAATTAAGAAGTGCACAGTTCCTGGAAAATTTTGTGAAGGAAACGAAAGTTAGTGAAAGTAGGATTTAGAGTCAAAATTATTTAAGTAATATTTTTTAATCTAGGTCACCCTAAAACTGACAAATCATAATGCCACTGTAAATTACTATAATTATGAGTCACAAATAAATTTTCAGGGTCTTTCTGACTTTTTAAAGTTATACAAGTTGCTTTAGAATAGAAGCTGCAAATAAGAAAAAGAATTGGAAAAATAACACTTTTACAAGCTGAAAGAATTGCACATAATTTCATCTTTTTCCCATTAAAGAAAAGGGAAAATATGTAACATTCCAGTCAATAGGCATCTTGTGGAAGACTACTGCAGACATCACAGGACTAAAGACCACTTTTAGAATTAGATTTTCCAGTAGTTTCCAAAGTCTTGTCGGCATCTAGGTCAAATTCCTTAAGAGAAATGGGAAGAGAGAAACAGAAGAATCAGAAAAATTAAAATGAATGTAAAACTCTTTCCAGTGATTCTGAAACTCCATTCTTTTATCCTTCAAGTGAGGAAATATAACATAGTGATTAAAATCATGAACTTTGAATTTGTATTTGTAGGTGGAATCATATGAAATGGTGGGGTTTTTTTTTTCATAAATCAAAAGAGGTGAAATATCCAGTTTCACATGGCTCAACCCCATACATTAATATCCTAACCTGAAGTATACCTATACAACTTTCACTGGGCAAGTTGCTTCACCTCAGTAAGCCTCAGTCTCCTCATCTTTTCAATGGGGATAGTAATACCTATCACAATGGATGGTTATGAGAAATAAATGGAGGAATCATCAGATAGTTAGTGCTTAGCTATCATCCAACTGATAGTGAACATGAAAAGAATGATTTCCATAATTGGAAGCTATTTTATAAAATGTGTTTTTGGGTAATATGGAAGAGGAGAACTTATTAGTTAATTGTCAACTATTAAAGTATCTGAATGACAAAGCCACTCTCTCTACTTGCCTCATTATCAGCCACTTTCTGTTTCTTAGAGTTTCTTTCTAGCACTTCTTTGTATACACATCTTCATCATTTAAATAACAGCCCTTTTAACATTTATTTTTCCAGCTAATTAGATGAGACACCATCAATTTCTTTCACAAGAGCCCCCAAAGGATAAGCTGTCATTGGTAGTTGCTTCTGCTGATCTAAGTCTTCTTGGACTCAGACCTGGACGGGATAACAGATTATGCTTCTTCCAGGTTTCTACACCACTATGTGCTTCTCCCCTGTCATCATAGCTTAGAATCTGCTCTGTTTGGGAGCCCCAGATAAAGTAATGGGAATATAACTGGGAGGTAACTCGGCTCACTCACTTCTAAAAAGATGTGATAATATTTACCTTACCAAGCCCCGGGAAAATCATGTGCGGTAGCACGTGTGAAATGCCCAGCCAAAAAGCTGCTATAGAACAGATGTTGATACACGACAGTTCAGAGTATCTCAGACTGCAAGTAATGAAGTCAATATTATTGTTCACGATCAGGTCATCAGAATGGAATGAAATGGATCAGAGTATGTAATACAAAATAAAGGACAATTTTTTTTCATGAAACTTCTTTCAGATATACATATACACATGCAAATGTGTTCTTGGATCATGATATAAAATGCATTTGCTACCATGAGTCACAATTTAAAATTTTGAAAGCTCCCTTCTCCTTAATGTATTTCTAACTAATGTAACCCATATTAAGAGATTGACTAAGCCCAGACTCATTCTATTTGAGAACTTTACAGAATGGTTCTTATTGTTTTCCATTATTATTTCATATGTTACTTTCATTTCTCCCAAAATTCTTTGCAATTGCCTTTATTACACAGAATTTTTCTCCCACATATCTATAGTATAGATATCTATAGTCCCTATAGTCTTGTTTATATATCTAGAGTCCCTCTAATTTTTCAAGGGCAATCCTAAGAAATCTTAGGATTTCTTTCCCCTTTTTCAAGGTTAACAAACGGACTGACAAATTTTTTGTGTGTTAATAAGAAAAATATAAGTTGAAGGTCTATAATTCGCCTGAAGTGATGTGATATTATTTAGATGATTTTAGTAGAGTTTTCAAACATTCCTTCCTATTTAAAAATTCCAAAAACATAGGGAGAAGAAATTGAGCCTGGACTTAAGAAATATGGATTCCTGACATGACTTTGCCATTCTTAAGAATATAACTTTGTGAAAGTCATTTAACCTTTCTTGGCCTAAGCTGCCCCCTCTTTAATGAGGTGGGAAGACTGCATGATTTCTTAAATCTCTTTCAGATTTAATGTTTCTGATTTTGTTGATAATCCTACATGGCAGAAGATTAAATATGAGTGACAGTAAGGAAGAGACAGATTTAGGATCGAGACTCAGAGATTATGTAGTCATTGTTTTAACTCCCCCAAGATATATTATGGTATAATGTAGATGATAAATTTGGAGAAAAGAACTAAAAGCATTTCAAACTGCTCTGCTTTGGTGAATCAGGGAGTAATTCCAAATGCCAGTTTTAATCAAATAGGAAACCAGGGAGAAGAAATGACAACTAAGTCTTGCTTGATTTCGAGGTTTTGGTTGCACTAAATGGCTGAAGTGAATCATTTGTGTAATTATTAGTGGTTACAATTTATACAGTAAAGCACTAGAGTCATTGTCCTTTACTTATTTTCACAGTTTTTTTTTTCTCCAAGTTGCTAGGCAGCACATAAAGAAATAGTTTTTCAGAATATAAAATAATTAATATATTTTTATGTTCAGACTGCCCAGAAAATGGTAGGTACTTAATATATGTTTGGTGAATCTAACTATTAGTTTATAGACATTGGGTACTTTTTGTATATTTTTCTGTTTTATCCTCAAACAACCCCATAGAGTAGGAAACACCATGATTCCCATTTGTAAAGATGAGGAATTGAGGTTCACACATAAATAACTTGAAATTGTGTGTCTCCTACAGAATTGAAAATATTATGAGGTATATGTGGGACAAATGAAAACATACTGATGATGAATAAATGTCAGACAAATTGAGTATGAGTTCCAAAATCAGAAATGAATTGGGGCTTAGGACACATCCTAAGATTACAAACTTCTGTTGAAATTTGACAAATAGTTCAGTTCAGTTTTTTGTGTTTCTTGTTTTGTTTTAGATTTGTTCATTTACATAGGTATAGCATCTCTGTAGTATTAATGAGGTAAGAGTTATATCATCAATCTTTTAAACATAGAAGATCCTTATTAAGTGGTTAGCATAAAAATGAAATATAAAATAATTATCAGGAATTAGAGACAATACCTGGGTTTCATATATCCTCTCTCTAAGAGTATGAACAGCAATACTCACATTTTTAGTACGTTCATTGAAATCATTATCCTTTCCAGGTTTCTTAAATAAAAGCTGCTTCAGAGATAAAAATAGTACTAGCTAGTGTTGGTCTCCTGAGTGATGTGACAGACCAATCACACACCTGCCCTGTGTGTCTAACGCCGAGATATTCATGGGCTCATTAGTTTGCTGCCAAGAGAAGGTAACTCTAAACCGCCATAGACTAGCCACAGGTGGTACAGCCATTTGGAAGACAAACAAAGCACCTCATTTCATTTAAAAGTATCTCCGACACTGCCTTGACCATTTGAAATTACATAATTGAAAACATACTACTACTGACCACAGTATCGAGTTTATTTTTTTGGGTGAATTGTCTTTATATTGCTTTGGCCACCTCAGTAAATAAAGAGCGACTTCAGTTCATTGTCATCGTTAATGGATTTTACATTTAACCTTCCAGTTTAGGATCTCTACAAACCATGACTTTGCAAAGCATCAATAGTATATTGATTTCAAATTGAGATGTCATATAAAATACTAGTACTCACAACCAGATGAGGGTTGCAATTATTTCTATGCTATTTCACACCAAATGAGCGATTGACAAGAAGAATCCATGAAGAACTAATATTTTACAAAATTTCTTTCTCTAAATCACAAGGTTAAATGAAAACTCTATTTCAAACTTAAAATACTTTAATATAAAGTAAGTCAGTCTACTTGCTATGATCAGTGGGGTCATGGAATTATTCATGTCAGAAAGAATATTTAGTCTTGATTTATAAATGTTTAGGGAAATGGGAATTACATCAGGAAATAGGAATTAATTACGTCATTTCACATGCTTTTAAAAAGTTACCCTGACTTTTGAATATTTAGATGCTGGTTCTGGCAGTAATATAGGCTTTACATTTACCGAAATGGAAATAAATCTCCTGGAAGAGAGGCAAAGGATTACTAGACCAGGAGCCAGGCAGGATGGTCTTTGAAACAGAGGGGAAAATAGAGGAAATAGAAAGATATATTTCCGTAGTATGAACTAGTTCAGTTCAATTTCACAGGCGTACTATGTGTCAGCAACTGTGCTTGATACTAGAGATTAATAACAACAATAGGGCTTCCCTGGTGGCGCAGTGGTTGAGAGTCCGCCTGCCGATGCAGGGGACACGGGTTCGTACCCTGGTCCGGGAAGATCCCACATGCCGCAGAGCGGCTAGGCCTGTGAGCCATGGCCGCTGAGCCTGCACGTCCGGAGCCTGTGCTCCGCAACGGGAGAGGCCCGCGTAACGCAAAAAAAAAAAAAAAAAAAAAGAAAATAACAACAATAAAAGAAAAACAGAAAAACTAGGACAGCAAAAGCGAAGAGCACAATTAGCAATGTGAGGTGTCACTTCATCTTGGAGACAAGACACAGCAAAGGTGTTGGCCAGTTTTGTGATTACTTTCTAATATATAATTGTTGGAGTTGAATTCCGTCCCCCACAAAATTTCAAGTCCTATACGCCAGTACCTCAGAATGAGACCTTCTTTGGAAATAGGGTCATTGCGCAGATACAATTAGTTAAATTAGGATGAGGTCATACTGGAGTAGGGTGGGCCACTAATCTTACATGACTGTAGAGTTTATAAGAAGGGGAAATTTGGACACAGACAGGTGCACAGGGAGAAGGCCGTGTGACTATGAAGGCAGAGATCAGGGAGATGCAGCAGAAACCAAGGAAAGCCAAAGAGCATCAGTTAAAAACCAGGAGCTAAAGAGGTAAGACACAGATTCTCCTTCACAGCCCTCAGAAGGAACCAACCCTGTGGACAGCTTAATCTTGAGCTCCTAGCCTCCAGAACTGTGAGAAAGTAAGCATCTGTTTTTGAAACCATGCCATTTGTGTAACTTTGTTACAGGCAACCTAGGGAGATAATACAATCATCAAAATATATATTAATTTTTAAGTATTAGACATTTTTTTCATGAATCTTTATGTCAGGTTGCCTTTGTTAATTTAAAAGAATTCAAGTAAGAGAGAGATGGAGAAACTGTGGTAGGAATGGGCTGCAATACCAAAAAATAGGAACACAGATTGAAGCTCGAATGTCAGTGATTCTGATTCAAAGTCACTCAGGCTCATTTATTAATCATTCACACTCTTTTCATTTTCTCTTTTTATGTGTCCTCCCTGCCCTTTCCACTGAGTCACACTTTTTACCTCAGTAGCACTTGAGGTTTCCATTACAGGACCAATCTACAAAAGATAAAGCAAGTCTACACTATGATAAATTCTTTTCCTGATTTAACAGTCCAACATGAAAAATGCAGCTTCATAAGAAACCAAAATGAGCATTTGATGCTGCATTTTGAAATGTGCCCAAGTTTTGTCACTATCCTCACTAACTTGATGGTCATAATTACCTCCCCCAGATGGCAGGAAGTTGAACAGAGCTGATATAAACATCACTTAATATTCTCAGGCAGTGAAACTTTTTAAGCATATTAGCCTTGCAGACTATAATAGATCAAAAGAAGAAAATTGCCTCAGAATTGTAGGATTAGATAGAAAGTGTCTTTTAGGAGTAATTGCTCTATTTTCAGTTTGTAAGGTGATAGATATGCATTTCATTTTTGCAGTGCATGTGTATGGCAGAATTTCTGACAAATGACTGAATTCAAGACATCGGGTAACCACAATGATGACCCTTCAATAAAAAATATCACTCCACTTTCACTCCACCATGATCAGTTTCAACGAGAGAATCTGAGGAATGGGACAGATGCAATTGCTTTTACAAAGTGTTTCCCTGGATCACATTACAGCAGAGCCTGTGTTCCCAGCCCAACTTCCCTATGCTACAGATGAGGAAATTCAAGGACAGATTTTTGGTGTTTTTACATGCTTTTATCAAGGCCACCCAGGTTGTTGCAACAAAGTAAGAGCATCAATTTCTTATTTCAAGTCCAACTCCTGATCAAACCACCTTCCTATCCTGTTCCCTCTAAAGTCATTGACCTAAGATGCTGAAGCCATTAAAAGCAAGGATGAGTGCAGAGGACTTTTCTTCACTGCATATTAAAAGGATGCATTTTGCTTCCTAAGTTCTGGCATTATACAGGAGATCTTCATGTGGGCTACAGATTCACCATTATCCAAGTCACCTTTACCTACAGACTGTGCCCTAAAATCTATCAATATATTGCAATACTCAGTTCAAGAATAAATAACCCAACTGTCATAAATATTGCCAACTTTCATTTTCAAGTTATCATATCTTCCATTTCCTGTAAAGTCTCTGACATTTTTAACTACTCTCTTTGTCTTATTCCAAAGGTTATTCGATAGTGTGAGATTAAGGAGGATAAATATTAATAGTAATAGTAAAATGTGATGCGTCAGCCCCAATAAGACTTGACAGCCTTATGGTATAGATATATAGTGTCAGTTCACTATTTTGGTCTTGTGTATGTTTGATAACCCTTGTTTCTGTCCAATTTAAGCACGTGAACCATAAAGGTGACTTGTTTTCATGTCACCCATATTTAACAGTAACAGGTCACAACTCAACAAAAATTAGGATATTGTTGAAAGAGGTCTGTTTATCCTATTGTGCAAATGGTAAGCACCAGAGAATCCATCTCCTTTCAGATACCTGTCTAATTCTAACATATTCTTTACCTAGAGATGCTCCAAAGATAACATAAAGGATTGGCACACTGCAGAACTATTTACCATGAACTATAGATGGTGAGCAATATGTTTTCTGATAATGTATTTTCATTTATCATCTCATTAAAGAATTAATGAAGGCCGTTTTCCATGCATGGCAGAAAAAGGTAGGCTATGGTGTGCTCAATGGGAATTAATGACAGTGGTGAAATCTAGCAAAGGAGGCAGGGAGGCACGAAGGAGTTAAGCTGAAAAAAAGTTAGGAAAAAAATTTACAGGCATCCAGAACTTGTGGAGAAATAGAGAGAGGTAGAGTTCAAGAACTGTGGATTGACTTGCCATTTTTTAATCAGAAAAGTAAGAGGAGTCAAAAATAAGAATTTTGAGTTAGATTGAATTAGAGTTTGAATGGAAATAGAGCTAAAAAGAGTATGGTTAGAGAGAGTTCATAGAAAGTTAATTAAAGTTCTAAGTCAACTCTGCCCTGCTTCAGTTCACTTTCAGATGCCAGAGACTGGGGAAAAACCACAAGTCAGAAGCACCGAGTCTCTAATTAAGACAGTGTAGATTAAATTAAAACTATATCCACATCTCTCTTTTCAGTACATTACTGGTCACCATTCAGATTTTAGACACCAGTATATTTATTTCTGACAACCAGCCCTCCTGAGCATTACTTGCCGCTGTAGGAAAGGTGCATCTCTCTGAGACCCAGCCCTGGACATTGCATGAACCAATCCTCATGGTCTCTCTCTGCTCTGATCATACTGGTCAGCCGTCTCAGTGTTCAGGCTTTCTGCATCATTTGATCAATGTTGTATCACTGCTAGGAAAAAGGTATACAACTGGGTGGAGATGTACTTTCAATATTCTCTGCAGGAAAAGTGATTCACCAATCAGCAAACAAGACAAAAATACCTTTTCCATTGGGAATACTTCCGATGAGGCACCATTAACAATCCAGTTTCAGCTGCCTCACCCCTTGTGTTTACTTTTTTAAATTCCATTGGGTTTTGTGGGGCGGGGGGCGGGGGGGAATGTATGTACCACGATAGAAAACAGTAAAAATAAAATCGAGTGTTAGATAGTGTTCCCAGCAGTTCTGTTATCCTGAAAAGGATTCATCACTTTTGTTATCTTTCAATCAGGAATACATAACCTGAATCTAATCATGAGGAAACATCAGACAAACCCAAACTGAGAAAAATTCTATTAACTAACTGGCCTGGATTCTTCAAAAATGTCAGTGTCATGAAAGGCAATGAAAGACTAAGGGACTTTTCCAGGTTGAAGGAGAATAAGGAGACTTGACAAGAAAATGTAAATAATATGTGATCCAACACCCTACCCTCTCTGGGAAAAAAAAGTGCCATGAAGGACATTCTTGGGACAAAATCAGAATATGATTCATAGAATAAAATATCAATGTTAAATTATTTACACTGGACAACTTTACAGTGGTCACATACGAGAATATCCTTGTTCCTAGGAAAGACGTATGAAAATATTAAGGGACAAAAGGCCATTATGTATGTCAACTATTCTCAGATGTGTCTTCTATAAAGAGTTAAGTCATTTTGAAACTCTTGAATTTAGGATAATTTAATAAAAATTATGAGAATTAGACCTCTTTTTTTGTTACACATTTGAAGTACATTGTTTTATTTTTAGCCTTTTATTTTAAAGAATATTAAACTTTCTGAAGAGTTACAAGAATAATAACAAGAATCTCCTGTACCTCCTTTGCACAGAGATATTCATGGTTAACATTTTGCCACATCTTTTGTCATCCTCTCTGTCAGTTATATCTATGTATATGTGTACGCATATATATATATATATATATATATATATATATATATATATATAATGAATACAAACCTGGGAGAACATCTACTTTAAAGACAATGCTCAACTCCCTTCTTTTGAACCTGTTGAAAACATTTAACAAAAACATAAAATAAATTGCGTACGGTTATTAGCCCATTGAGAATATGGAAGACATATGATCCTAATAAATTTCTATCTGTTTGCTATGTAATCTGCATCAACATTAAAATTAGAAGAGAAAATTGTATTGATAACTGCATTTGCATGGTCAATTATACTTGCTTCACTAAAGTGAATATCACTGAACTTGTTAAGAGAAAACAAAACAAAACCAGAGCTATAATGATAAAGCTGTTCATAACTCCTTCCAGATGAGTAAAATATTCAGTTAGGTGCCTCAGGTGCCCTTTCTTTGGGAAATAAAGAGAAAAACTGATAAAAGGATTGTCCATACTCAGCAGTGTCCAAATGTGGATGATCATGTCGTTTCTAACTAAATCTTTTTTTTTTCTTTTCTGTTTTTCATATCCTGCTTTGAATCATCCCACTGGAACCCAGCTGAGCTCAGTCAGGCTTGCAAGGTTGAATGTGCCTGCTAGGCAGGCTTAACTATTTCTTATATGCTTAGAGGATACTGAAAGGGTTACTGTATTAAAATTGTTGATGTATATGAATTAAGACCATCCTTTCTCAGGTGTAAGCCAGCATGTGGTATTTCTGAAGATGAGGAGCTCTGGCAATAATTATAAATACTGAAGCTGTCGTTCATCTAAGCTATCTGTCAAGTACATTGCCTGAATGAATTACCTAATGAATTTTACTGATGAGTACCTCAAATAGTGATGTGTTTTCTAGTTAAGAAAAACATACTAGACAAAAACAGATCCATGTTTTAACTACTAAAATCTAAGATATTATTTTTTACTAACAGTTAAATCATCAAAATAAGAGTTAAATCAAATCTACCGTCTCTGACTACTTGTTAAAATCTAACTCTGTGGGCTTCCCTGGTGGTGCAGTGGTTAAGAATCCCCTGCCAATGCAGGGGACATGGGTTCGAGCCCTGGTCCGGGAAGATCCCACATGCTGTGAAGCAACTAAGCCTGCGTGCCACAACTACTGAGCTTGCACTCTAGAGCCTGTGAGCCACAACTACCGAAGCCCACATGCCACAACTACTGAAGCCCGCACACCTAGAGCCCATGCTCCGCACCAAGAGAAGCCACCGCAGTGAGAAGCCTGCACACTGCAATGAAGAGTAGCTGCCACTCGTCACAACTAGAGAAAGCCTGTGTGCAGCAACGAAGACCCAACACAGCCAAAAATAAATAAAATAAAATAAAATAAATAAATGTATAAAAAAAATCTAACTCTGTCCTGCCTTTTCCTTGCCTCTTACCAAAGAGGTCATGACTGTTTATCAAACGGTGGTATTCTTATTCCTAAAAATAACAATGCCGGGCCATGGGGCAGTCAAACATTTAGAAGAATGTGTCATTTTTCTCAATTTACAATGTAAAGAAATACAAAACAATATTTTAAAAAGAAAAAATCAATAAAGAGTGAGACACAAAATATGTATATATTTTTACACTTTATTTTTACACATGATAACTCTTCTACTCTAGAGTTCATTGGTCACAAACAACAAAGTTCAATTCTAGCTAATTTCAGCAGAAAAAGGAACCTACAGAATAACACGTAGTAACTCACAGAATTGAGAGAAGAAAGGAGATGAGGGAGAGAGGGGCCTAAAGAGACAAGTGAGAACCAGAACTCTGAATAGTAGAAATTAATTTTCTCTCCAGTACCCTTTTATCTGAATGACAAAGCTGAGCTGATTTAGGGTAGAAAGAAAAGATAATGGGGACAGGTTGGCTACCCTCAATAAAAAGACAGTAGGTCAGTGAGGAGTGAGACTTATTCTAAGTTCAAAAGGAAGAACAGAACTGAGTAGAATTTTTATAAATTAATAAATTAAATTAAATTTATTAATTTAATAAATTTAATTTTATTGTAATTTAATTTTATTATAAATTACTATAATAGTATAAATTACTATATTATTATTTAATTTACTATAAATTACATTTTTATAAATTTATAGTAATTTTATAAATAAAATTACTATAAGGCAAGTTTCAGCTCAGTAACAATTAGAACCACTCTGAAGAGGGGTCAAAACACCCTTCATAGATGTGTCCAAGAGCAACTGGTTGGCCACCATGTGGTCAGGAATTTGATAAAGTTAATTTCCAACTTGAGTGAAAGTTTACCAGGTGACTTCCAAGATCCTTTGCAACTTAAGATTCTGTGATTTCCTCTTGATGGTAATATAATCTTCTGTCTCAAAAAATGTTTTGCACAGGAAATTACATCTAAAGCCCAGTGTAGCCTCTTTAGAAACAGTTGTAGAGTGTCTGTTATTTCAAAAGATATTATGTTGACGTTCAAAAACCTACTAATAATGTTCAAAATGCCCAAATTAATCTAGAATTTATCCTTTTAAAACCAGAAGCAGGGCATATCTCATTAGCATGTCTTTTTCATCTAACTCTTCTGTTTGATAATATGAATTTCCAACTTGCAGAAAATCTGGGTACAGAGCCCTGAAACTATGGACTTGGATTATGTTAAAACTATATAGTAATCATATATCATCACAATAAAGCTCTGATAATATGGATATTTTCTAATCAAACGATTTTTGCATATAACCTGATGGATTCTCAGAAGTAGATTTAATACAGGTCTGCCCCCTTTCTGAAAAAATGTTTATAATTCCACCCTTTTGCAGGTATTTGATATGCAATTCCAGTGAGAAAATATAGAACCATCAAAAAGCACCTGAACTTGTGTCAGGCAAAATAAATATAAGCATTTCTTATTTGTAGCTCAACGGTTTACATTATTTACAACAAAAAACCTCAACTGTTTGTGCCTTACACACACACACACACACACACACACAATACACACCACAATGTAATATACTGAGTGATTAAACTTGAGTTTTTACTGAATATCAAATTGAAATCGAGTTAAATGATAGCATAAAGTTAATGAAGATTTGCCCCAAGAACTCAAAGTGTCTAGATAATTGGTAGAAATAAAACTAACAAATTAATTGAAAATAAAAAGCAATGTTGACCTTAATGTTTTTATTTTAAAAGAAAAACATAGCCAGGTTGGTAGAAATAATGAAAGGAGGAAAGGGTATAAAATCTGTTAGAAATTTTCCCAAAGGAGGTGGCAAGATTTCTTTGAAAAGCTAAACTTCCAGCAGAGTATGGGATATTTTCTTTATTTTTAGTTCAAAATCTGTTATGAAGAAAGAGTTCCAGGGAAGAGAAGTATAAATGGCAGCACCAGACCTCCAAAACGCTGCAGACTTCTAACACTTCCAGGGACTGCAGTTGTCTCCTTCGCCTACAGTTTTCAATCATTCCTGCAGCCCCAGCCATCAGCCATCTGAGGACACCCCATCAATATAACTGATAACAAACTCAATCTGTGTACTGAAGGGAAGTTAATAGGGAACATATTCAAAATACCATTTAACCCAGAAGACACAGTGACATCCTGGAATTAAGAAATATGGTTTCTTCTCACATTCCATCCATTGTGAATAATTGTTGACTCCTTTGGAGTTTAGCTTTTTGATTGCAATTTGAATGATGAATTAACAGAAACTATGAGAAGGCATCTCGAGGTTGTGCAGGTGAATGAAGCACGATAACATGTTACTCAAATCAATCCAACCTGTTATTAATACTTTTATCCCTGTATGTTCTCTCTCAATAGATAATAATAGTATATGATGTTCATTATATATTATAACAACATATTACATTTAACATAATGTATATTAATATAAAATATATTAATCAAACTGAATATTAGTATTATATTGATGCCCTATTCTTTTTTTTAAGATTTTTTTTGATGTGGACCATTTTTTTAAAGTCTTTATTGAAGTTATTACAATATTGCTTCTGTTTTTTGTTTTGGCTTTTGGCCGCAAGGCATGTGGGATCTTAGTTCCCTGACCAGGGATCAAACTCTCACCCTCGGCATTGGAAGGTGAAGTCTTAACCACTGGACCGCCAGGGAAGTCCCATTGATGCCTTATTCTGATATCTTTATTATTCCATAGCTTTGAGAAACTGAAATTAAAACAGGGTACAGAAAAGTATTTTGAAAAGAAAGCAAAACAACCTTGTGTCTTTCTATCTTAGATCACTACTTCACTATGAAAAACATTGATGGATTGGAACATAAAATAATATATTCATTTTGTGCTATTACTCATATAGTTGCTAATAAAATAATGCAGTGAGCCCAGCATGGTGAGCCACAGAGAGAAGAAGTTAAGAACATGGACTCTGGAGCCAGATTAACTAGATTTAAATCCTGGATTTAACTAGCACTGAGTTGTTTACTTCTAAGTAAGCTTTGGCAAGTTACTTACTTCAAGTGTCCATTCTGTAAAAATGGAATGATAATGGTAGTTACATTGCGAGGATTATTATATAATTACAATAAGTAAATACATGCGATGCACTTAAAAACACACCAAATATGTTACAATGCTAAAAAAAAAAAAGTTTGCTTTTAAATTGTATGTCTGCACACATACTCAGACACAAAGATGCTCTTTCCCAAACTTATGTACACAACTTTCAAATAAAAGTGCCATGGGGATTATTTGGAAACAAAGAGTTATTGTGAAAAGACCTTCTGGAAGCAGAGGCTTGGGGTTCATTTCCCAGCATCAGCAGCAACCATTGTGCTGCAATTTGTGTTTTTTTGATACTCTCTTTTCCCAACATTTTTGCAGCTAATTTCTCTCTGTTCCAGAAATAAAGTATTTATAAGCTTCATAGATTACAAGTAAATCACTTAGATATATTCTAGATTCTGTATTGTACTCTTAATCAGAGAAGTTTTTAAAATATGTCTATTTTAAATACTATAGGAGTAGGGTAATGCTTTAAGAATTTATTATTTAATGCAATTGTAGAAGTTTCATTTTAAAAATCCATACAGGAAATAATGAAGGAAGAACATTGAAATTTTGGCATTTTAATCTGTAGATCAAACTGAATTAGAGTTTGAATTCTTAGAATATATCAGGGCTGCAGTCATTAGAAGTCTCTTTATGCTGAAATATAAAAATAAGAGACCATTTGGAGATTTTTCCCTCCCACTTTTTGAATCTAGATTAAAGATGTTAATGTAACGGGGGAGAAAAATCCACCAGTGACTACTGTTAAATGTCAATACTTCCCATATTCTTCCCATTTCCATTGCTTCTCCTCCTACATACATGTATTTTCACGTATGTCTTCACACACAAGCGCCCAAAGCTGCTGGTGTTAGGGCACATATTATATTGAGAAAATATCAGATCTGTTGAATTTAAAGATACAGCCCAGGGGAAATTTCGGTTTTCTTCAGGAACACACTTCTCTTTCTGGCTTTCATTTTCTCAAAGATATTTAATATATTGAAGAGATATTTAAACACTTAATATGTTGAAACCATAATGAAGAGCATTTCCTATGAGAAAAGGGAGACGAAAGGTGAGAAAAAAGAATGGCTGGAAAAAGCAGCAGGGCTGAGATGCATAGAGATTAGGAAAAGATGGAGGTTTGTGTGTCCTATGACCAACAATGATCTGTGCCCTACACTCTGTATCCCCCCTCTAATAAGGAGGGACAGCAATGTATCTGATCCTGGGGTATATGGACTACTTACCTTCCCAAGACTTCTGTTCCCCTTGGGGAACAGAAGCAGCAGAATGGTGGTCCTGCCAATGCTCTCTGCAGAACAAGAAAGTATGATGCCAAAAATCTTGGCTCTCTGTGCACTGATGCCAAACAAATACGGAGACAGAGTTTTGGAGAAAAAGAAAGAATAGCTTTATTTTTTGCCAGGCAAAGAGGGAACACAGTAGGCTAGCGCCCCTGTGCCTCCCTTTGAGAGGGTAGTGAGAAGTTTTATTGTAATGGTTCAAAGAGGTTGTGATCAGCTCGTGGACATTCTTCTGATTAGTTGGTGGTGAGGTAAATGGGAGTCAGCATCATCAAGCTTCTGGTTCCAACTGGTCTGGGGTCTCCATGCTTGTGGGCAGCATACCATCATTAATTGTTAACTTCTCCTGCCTGGAGGGGGGGTTTAGCTTCTGCAAAACAGCTCAAAGATACTGTTTTGTATAGGCATTGATGGGGTACCAGGACCTTGCCCTAAGGCTGAACTATTGTTTTTCTTCATTTTGTTTCTCCCTTGTTTCATATCCCCTCCCTTCCCTATTTAAGAACTGTTTAAACCTGCCCCATTGGAACGTAGGGAAGGTCATGGAGGCTGGATGAAGGCTATTTTCTGTAATCAAAGAAATGGGGGACACAGGAGCCCCACAGGGCCCTGCTCAGTATCAAGTAGGCTCCTCAAAGTGGGCCCTGTAAGAATAAGAAACCACCCATAAGAGATCTCCTCTGTGCTTTGGCACTGTTTGAGTCGTGAGATTATTTTGTCTCACTCTATGGGACAGAAGTCACAAGAAAGATTTCCTTTTAGTGCCATCTGGAAGGGCCTAAAAGCAAACATGCCCCAGTAGCAATGAGCACATCTGGTACTCAGATCTTGGTTTTAATAGCAGTCTCCAATAAAAGGAATCAGCTGATCCCAAGACGGGGGCCGAAAGTATACAAGATGAACCTGGAGAATCTGTAGTGCCATAAAGAAAGTGGTCAAAAATAAATAAATAAACCCACAACTCTGGGGGTTTTTCAAAAGGGCATAGGAGATGATTGAAGGAGCTCCTAATAGACAAAACTGGGATAATTCCAACAATGAAATAAATAAGGTAGAACCGGGTTATAACCCAAAGGATAAAGCAAATTTACAAATAGTCATAGTTATTAGAATAAATGCTTGGGTAAATAGATGGGGTTGAATCAACAAATATTCCATACAGAAAAATTCCAAATAACTTATGTAGATACTCGTCTCTCAAGGAGCTGGAAGACAACTCTGACTCCTTACTTGTGAGCTGTGCATAGTGACCTCCTTCCAATCAGCACAGTAAGAAAAGGGACAGCAAGAAGGGTAAACGTACAGTGGAGAAAACGGACACTACATCAAGCCAGGTGATCAAGGTTAACATCAACAGTGATAAATTATATTGGTAGTATGTGCTTTTCATACCAAGTGACCAGAAAGGCAATTTGGTATTCTTCCCCAAAATGCATTGTCCCAGCCTAATCATGAGAAAAACATTATACAAATTGCAACTGAGGGACATTCTACAAAATACCTCACCAGTACTACTCAAAATTGTCAAAGTCATCAAAAACAAGTCTGAGAAAGTCACAGTCAAGGGGAGCTTAAGGAGACATGAGGACTAAGTGTGATATATCCTGAATGGGACCCTGGGACAGAAAAGAGTATTAGGCAGAAACCAAGGAAATCTGAATAGAGTATGGACTTTAGTTAATAATGACGTATCAAATTGGTTCATTAATTGTAACAAATGCACCATGCTAATACATAAGATGTTAATAATAGGGGAAAACAAATGTGAGGTATGGAGTACTCTCTGTACTCTCTTCACAATAATTCTGTAAGTGTACAACTGTTCTAAAATAAAAAGTTACTTTAAAAATTATATATAAGTATATAGGCCCAATGTGTATATACATATGCATGTATATGAAGGCCCCATGTACCTTTCCAGCCTCATATCTTTCCAGTTCCTCTCTGTACACAACATACCCCCAAAACACCAAACAAACTTCTAACAGTTCCTCCAATAAAAGTATACACACACCTTTCCACCTTGTTAACTTGTTCAACCCTCAGCCCAGGGGTCCATATACTCCAAGAAGATTTCCTTGAATTTATGGGAATTTAAAGTGATTCCTTAGCATCCTATGCCTTGAACAAGAAATTATGTTTTTATCTCTCCCACTATTCTGAAAGTGCTATTCATTTTTGTACCCCTGTAATTAAAAATAAGGTCTGACACATAATAGACTGTCAAGAGATACTTAATAAACTGACCTGAATGGAACTGGCCCGCAGTTTTTTTCTGGAAGAAGCAGACTTAGACAGAGGTTCTATTTTTCCCAAAAGAGAATGAATCCATTTGGAGACTGAGAGTCAATTAATTCAAAGCAGTAGCAGCAAATGCCCCTGACAAATCTGACTTTATTATTAAAAGGACTTACCATCTACAACTAAATGCTCTTATTATTGCTTTTTAAAAGTCAAGTATCACTATTCTAAAACTAAAAATGAGAAACAGTTTCAATAAGGAATCATTTCAAGGTAACTCACAGAAACGATTCTGATATTCTCCTCTCTTTTAAAATGTTAACATTTCTAAAACATAAATTACAATTATGTACAAAAATAATATAAATGCTGATTCCTAAGATATTTAGTCTATTTTGACTATAGAATGTACGGATTTATACTTTTTTTTTTTTTTGCGGTACGCGGGCCTCTCACTGTTGTGGCCTCTCCCCTTGCGGAGCACAGGCTCCGGGCGCGCAGGCTCAGCGGCCATGGCTCACGGGCCCAGCCGCTTCGTGGTCCCCTGCATCGGCAGGCGGACTCCCAACCACTGCGCCACCAGGGAAGCCCTGGATTTATACTTTTAAAAGTTATTATTTTACTTTTGAATCCAAATATTGTAGAATGTCCTGATCTATTTGTCCTTAGCACACTCTTTTCCCATACTTTTTGTTTCCAGAAAAGAGAAAAAAAATGCCCTGTTCCAACATGCTAAATAAAAGTTTAAGACCCTGTTAACTTCAGGCTTATGTAATGTTAACGCATTTCTATTTTATTTTCCAATAAACTTTGGATTAAATATTGTGAGGAAAAGTTACCAATTTAATATAAAATATAGCTTTTTAAAATAAAAGCATCAACAATGACTAAAGAAAGCTGGATATTGTGCCAAAAAGAGATTTTAATACCAGTGTCATGGTCACAGAAGCCTACTGCTTAAAAATTAATTTTTAGTTTGAAACATTACTGGCAGCACCAAGAGTGCACAAAACATATTCTCTCACTACCAGAGCCACTCCTTGGAGCATAAATGCCAAATGCTCCAAGATAAGGGCAAAGAATACTTTGAATCCTACAAGAAATGTGACAAATTAAGAAGTACGCCCAATTGTCTCCAAATAATATTTTCTTAAGCAAAAATGTTTATGAAAACAAAAAATGAACTGAACACTTACTTGTCCTATAAAGAAGCATGATGTCTTGAGGTTCTTTTTCTGGTACTTGCATTTGAATAACTAAATCTTTAACGTCAGGGAGAAAGAAATAACCTTAAAATAATCATCTCTCAAACCATTCATGCCTTCATTCAACAGTAAGTACTTGAGTCAACCAGGGATCACTTGGCGATGCACGCAAAGCACAGTCATTAGCCTCTAAGAGCCCTTACTTTAATGAGACATCAGTCAAGAAGACATCAGAACTCAGCTATACATTAATCCCCCCCTTATCCATGGTTTTGCTTTCTGAAACTGGTCAACTGTGGTCCAAAAATATTAAATGGAGAATTCCACAAATAATTCATAAGTTTTAAATTTTATGCTATTCCGAGTAGTGTGATGAAAGCTCACACTCTCCCAAATCCTTCCCAACCAGGATATGAACCATTCCTTTGTCCAGCATATCCCACCTTTAGTTACTTAGTAGCCATCTCCATTATCAGATCAACTGTCACTGTATGACAGCACTTGTGTTCAAGTCACCCTTACTTTACTTAGTAACAGTCTCAAAGTGCAAGAGTAGTGATACTGGCAATTTGAATATGCCAAAGACAAGGCATAAAAAGCTTCCTTTAAGTGAAAAGGCAAGAATTCTCAACTTAATAAGGAAAAAAAAAATTGTATACTGAGGTTGCTAAGATCTACAGTAAGAACAAATCTTTTATCCATGAAATTGTGAAAGAGAAAGAAATTTGTGCTAGTTTTGCTGTCACACCTCAAACTGCAAAAGTTATGGCCACAGTCATGATAAGTGCTTAGTCAATATGGAAAAGGCATTAAATTTATACAATAAGATATTTTGGGAGAGAAGGAGAGACAACATTCACATAACTTTTGTCACAGTATATTGTTATAATTGTTCTACTGTATTGTTGTTAATCTCTTACTGTGACTAACTTATAAATTAAACTTTATCATATATATATGTATAAATCATATATATGTGAAAAAACACATATATAGAGTTTGGTACTATCCCCAGTTTCAGGCATCCACTGGGGTTCTTGCAAGTATCCCCTGCAGATAAAGGGGAACTATTGTTGACAAAGCAAGCTGCAGAGCCAGTTCAGATGACCCTCTACAGAGGTTGTGGTTTATTACAGAGCTTTGACTAATAGTGTATACATAAATATAAAGCATTTAGCATTCCCAACAAATATATGAAGTAGTGCCTAAAAAGTATCTGAGATATACTTTCTTAAGAAAAAATTGTAAAAAGCTTTGAAATTTAGTGGTTGTTCTAGATAGCTTATTCATCCATGTTATCATCATCTTTGTTTGTCTCTGAATAGGCTATTTTACTACTCTGAACAGATAGAAGTTAAGTTATTGTAAACTGATACTGATGTAAATAATTCCTACCCATATAAATGCAAATTATGTCCGGTGAAATGCAATTGATTATGGCCCTATAGATATTCAAGAACTCTGCCAGTTTGCATCCATTTGTAAATTTGTTTCAGCTTTCCTTATCTGACTATTAATGTGGGGCTCTCTGAGTTATCTTTTGAACCTCTGGTTTCCTCATTAACTAATAAGTCAAATAAATTCTTTGACATGTGTTCATTTTATATCTGTAGGAGAGTCATGATTTTATCCCTTTTAAAAGAAAATTATCCTTCAACAAGTGAATATAAGAACCTTAAATCAGGGTATTTCTGTCTACTAATGTTACTTATATTTTAAGAGAGTGATTCAGAACCTGCATGGGCTTCATATGCTGTTATTGATGGTGCTTTTCAGCATTTGCTCCTTCAGAAACTGAGAATGATGAGCTGAAGCCATGGATTCCAGGAAAAGCATGCCCCAGCAAGAAGAAAAATGTGAAAAAAACACCACATGGTAAATATTTAGAAAGACAGTCCATGATTACTGGCAACATTTATCCTGACCAAAGTGACCAAGAAGTGCGTACACTCTGAAGGATGTGACATATTCTTTTCCAATCACTCTGCAAGGCTGTGCCCCATGTTCATAACTCATGGAGCCATTTGAGATATCTCTGTTTGTTTTCAGAGCAATAACACTTTCTCAAATAAATTAAAAGTCTGGCTGATTAAACTAAATCCTTCTGTATCTTAAAAATAAACGCAATCTTAAAATGGAAAGAAATATGGGCTTTATATGTTTCTTGAGTTAACTAAAATGCACTAATTTGCCAGCTTGTTCTGCAATATGGTTCAAAATAGTTATAGATATGTGTCAATACAGAGATATATGCAACAGGAATTTTAAAATGGAAGTTTCAGAATATACATTAACAAGCAATTTCCAAAGTGGTCTAGATGTAACAAAGTACATGGATGAGAATGGATTAGAGGATTTTAAAACCCCATGTCACATCAAGAATATAATAAATAGAGTCAGGAGGTCAGAGAGCAAAAGAAAGCAATGTTGGGGAAGATTCGTTGGAGAGAACTGTGCTGGGAGGCATACACTCCCAAGGAGGATGTACCAGTCGTACTATCTCCTAACTCCAAGTAAGCAAAGACAGGCACTAGGGATCCCACTTAGAATGCTTAATATGCATCACCACTGGGAAATATAATAGACTTGTGTCTGCCACCTAGCTGGGAGATTATAGGCCAGATACGGGATTACTGGCCACTTTGATAGCAAAGCAAAACAAGCAGATTTCTCTATTTGTGACTATTCACACTCTGAAAATTTCTCCCCAAGTTTTGTGGAAAAAAGAATGCCATCACTTCCTGTGGGTGAGATGTGGGAGATTAGAGAATCAATATGAACTTATCTTGGGTTCTGTCCAAAAGTGTTACCTGGAAGGTAGAACAGGTCTCATAAGAGAGAAGTTACAACATAGGCATCTTCAAATAGAGATATATGTGATCCTGATAAACCTGCAAAAATTACCTGAGCTTAAGGGATAATAATGTTAGGGGCAGAACACACAAAACCTAGGCAACTTTATAATCTTATTTTTTAAAATCCATACACACACACACACACACACACACACACACAATTCCAAGAGCTGGGTAATTCTAACATACCAAAAGACATGTTAAATTCTGGACAAATAAATAGTATAGTAAATGAAGGGTTTTATCTTAAAAATTAAGGTAGCTCAATGTAAGGGTGCATAAGGAAGGGTTGAGCCTGCTAAGTTATGGAGAAAGGGGCAAAATGAACACAGAACAGAGAGAATAATGCAGTAAGCACTTTGTAGGCAGAGCATATGGCCAACGTAGGCCAAGAGGGAAAATGTGAGGTGATTGGTCATCACGTCCAGGAACGCACATTTCTGTAGCTTGCTGTGATTAATTTTATAGTATATTTTGCATTCAACTGCAGGTACTGGTGGTCCAAACTATTAACATGCTAGAAAACAAAATTGCATATGACCCCCTGAGACTTCTGTGTTATACTGATATCATTCGGCTCTTTACCAGTCATGTACAACCTAGTATATGTTACAGAACCATTCCTTTTAGCAAAACAGACCCTATCCACAGATGACTGTGGGAGGCATAAGCAACCAGCAGTAACAGAGAGTATTGGCCATTATCAATGCAACTACAGAGGAGGAATGTTCAGTAACAGTGGTGGGGTTGGTGTTTGGAGGGGAGTCCAAAGAACCCACAACAGCTCCCAAGAGAGTGTTTACGCTTTCAGGCCTGGTGAGCTCAATACCAGCTCAAAAAAGGAGCAGCAACATAAGAACCTCTCCGCTCTTTTTTATTTTTTCTTCCTACTCTTGCTTCATCCTGGGGGAGGGGGAGAGTGCTATTCAGAATCTTTAGTTTATATGATGGAGAAAAAAAGAGTTAAATATTAAGGTGAGAAAGAGAAGAAGCCATTCATGTATCCTTCACTGACTTTGAAGCCTCCTTGTCTATATCAAGCAAACTGGAGTAGGGGAGGATGTTTTGACTATTACAGGGGTCTGGACATTTTAATTACTGACTGAATGGCTTTGTATGATGACAGAGTAAGCATAAAAATCATAGGATTGCCCCATCCAGAGACAAGGGACGATTTAGCCCTCTTAACTGATTTGAAGAGATAATGGATGACAAAAACAGAGGTTTTATGTCATAGCCCATTAGCTCTGATGTATATATCTCAAAGATGATTGTTGATGCCAATCAACCTTTCACATTTTCTGGACAGTATTCTCATAATATACATAGTCTTTACATAGTCTTAACAGACTCCTCATTCCTTAAATTTCTCTTTTAGAAAACTATCCTAGACTATCCTATCTCCTCCTTCAGAGATATGGGCCAAAATTATTTTACAATATGCATTATTATGTTGTTTATTTTAGGAAAATGCTAAATGATTCCAATATTGCAAATAGAAAAAGGTTGTTAAATTCCATATGATACATGTCTAAATGTATGAGTTAAAGCATTTTTTTTAAAGACATGAAAACCTAATTCAAGAAAGGAAGTGACAGGGGATTCCATTGACTCGCATAAGTCAGAAGTTCAAACACTGGCTTTAGGCATTGATTGAATCAGAGAATCAGATGATATCATCAAAACTCTCATTGACTTTATACTATCTTTCAGCTATGTTATTTCCTGTGTGGACTTTATTCTCCGGCAAAAATGGCACCAGCAAACAGGCTTCAACAGTCTTTCAGCCACTAATTCAATAAAATTATGGTACCTTACTTTCAGTGTTTCCATCAAAAGCCCCAGAGAAATACTCATCCATCCCAGATGTCTTGGTTCATTTTCTTTCCCCTAAACTACTGTGGAATGCAGTGTTCTGATTGGCCATGGCTTGGTCATCTGCCCAGACTTATGATAATGGCTATGGACTACCTGGAAACAGATTCCTCATAAGACAGTCTCTACTACCCAAAGAAGGAGAGAGAGGAAGTTAAAGGATGCTGACAGATAAATATTCTAGCCACCCCAAGGCACTACAGTGGCTATTAAAATAATGTCTTAAAGACATTTAACTGATATTGGGAAATTGGGATATATTTAAATTAATAAATAAGATACTGTATCATACATGTCTATATATAACATACTTATTTGTATTGATAGGAAAATAGATGTATAAATATATAGATAGATAGATAGATAGATAAATGTATAGAGTATGAGCCTGACTTTATAAAGAACTATATAGAGTCATACTATAAAGGTAGAATTCTCTAAAATATTAATAGCTGTTATATCTGGTGATCAAATTGTAAATAATTTATTTTTTTGTTCCTTTTTTCTTCATATTTAAGATAATGAACATACATATTATATTTCTGTTATAATCAAAGAAGTCCTTAAAATAAGAAAGCAATAAATAAATCAGTGAAAATAATTTCTATGTCATGATGATTACCATCTCAGCAAAAGTGGCATTTGCTGAAATCTAGTAAGAGGGAAGGCTTGTTTATCAGGATCCCAGAATTCTTACAATAGTCAAAGCTCCCCTCCCCTGCACTTTCATTATTCTGTTTCTCCCTATCTCATAAATTGAAGGAAGTCAAGGCGGAAAGAGGCCTTGGAGGGGAGCTAGTCCCAGACCTTTATTTTATAAATGAGGAAAGTACAGCCCAGAGAAATGCTGGGACTTGCTATCAGTCAACAGGAACTAAGCGGCAGAGTAAGGACTAGGACCCACTCTACTTACTCTGAAACAGGTAACCCAGTCATCATATCTTTTGCTTATTCATTATTTCAACACATATTGTATAATATTTCAAGAAACTATGCTAATATATTGTGGAATATATGAGGACAAATTGTGTCTAGTAGAGAAATTGATGCAAGTTCACAAATAAATCTAATACCAGGTAAAAAAAAATGCTAAGGGTATTAAGAGGAGGTTACTGTGGAGAAGAAGAGGAGAAATTAGAGAACAATAAAGGAACAGAGGAAAAAATCTGTTGGAAAACTTTGAAAAACTAAACAAACTGAAAACATAGTAGACTCCATAAAGCATACATCTGAATGAAAAAGAACAGACTGTATTCCTCTGGACATGAATTATACACTATGTTCTTTAATGTGCATATATAATATATATTATAAACATATATTATCCCTTTCCTAGCAAAACCTCAACTAGGGATCTCAGAGTCAATCTCCCAACCAGGATTTGTAGGACACCAACCATGCTTGATTATGTGGTGGGAGGTTATTTCCCTCTCTTGTAATTAGAGGCTATCTTTTAAGCCACTCTACCCCATCTCCATAGAAATTAAATCAATTAGGCTGAAAACACCACAAGGATGAATCTGGATCCCTTACAAAACACAGAATGTGACATATCCATGTCTATATTGTGAAACTCGAAAGTAAGATTTTGGTAACAAGAATATATAGTTGAGCTACAAAAAGCAATACAGAAAGATAACTAGAAACACGCTTCCAAAATACATATGCAGCTAAAAATTAACCTTGAGTTGCCAAAAACATTTAACTCCATAATTTTGCTGCTTCTTGCTAAAGAATTCCTTGTAAAATGCTACCTCATAAAAAATATCTCACGGTTCATTAACGTAAGAATGGTTATTGAATGGAGAAGCAGTAAAGAAATACTTTTAGTAATCCTCATATACTTAGAGAAAGTTTAATAGGCCAGATTTAGACCAGGATTCTATGTTCCTGAAATTCTATGATGGGTTTTCTTATATACTTTAATTCTGAGGTAGACTTATTTTAAGTCTAGAAATAAATTTATAACCTCTTTGTCTAAAAATTATTTATAATATTTAAATAGCTACTATTTCCAGGTAATAATTTTCATTTAATAGTATACTCACTCAAATTTTAAAACATTTGTTTCTAGGAATAGATATTCACTGTTTTAAAAGGGCTTCCACATTCCCCCTCCTCCCCTCAACCTACATTTTTTTACACTTATTTGACTTATATTCACATTGGACACTCTGGCATTTACAGAAACATCTCTGTCACTGGTTCTGAAAATGTAATATTTTAAATGTGCAGTGTTTGTCCACAGTTGGCTAGTTTATCATTTTGTGCTTATATGATTTTCTTTTAGCTAATGATACATTTTCTCTCCATTTACTTTGGCAAATAAAAGAAAACCAATTCAGGCACATCATTCAATAAAACCTAATATGTACGGCAGTCTTTTTTGCAATTTGAATCAGTGATGATTAATAGCTGTCTTTTATTGGTTTTCTTTCCTTGGTTTTATAATTAATTGTTGGATTTTAACTATTAAAATCTTAATACTTCAAATTAAAGAAAAGAATGCTAAGTTCTTTGGGGCCATTAAAAAATGACAGCAAACAAAAAAGAGAGAGAGAGAGAAAGAAAGGGGAGGAATAAGAAGAGGAGAGAGAGAAGAAAATTAGGGAAGAATGAGGAGCAAGAGAAAAAGAAGGGAAGGAGATAGAATAAAAGAGAAGAAAACTAGTAATTATAGAACTGAAAAGACTATAGGGAATCAACTATAATAATTCACATCCATTGTGCTTTTTGGGGAAGCTGAAACTACACAAACTAGTTCAAAGGCTAGGTTTACCAGATACTTTTCAGCACTCCTACACACAAATTGCTTTTATAATAAATGTTACAATCACCTATATTGAAAAATAAATATACTTATTTGCATCACTTAAGCAAAAGAGTATAATCAAGTCTCCCAAGTATTATCTTCAGCAAGTATTTTGATAGTAAATCAATTATGCTTGGTCATGATCAAGCCAAGACATTTTCTAAAACTGCAAAGCTGATTGGGTTATTAGGTTGCAATCTTAACGTTGATGATGAATGGCTGTGATTTTGAGCATGTTCCTTGATCTCATGGTGCCTCAGTATCCTCATCTGTAAAATGGCAATATTTAGTAGTCTGTACCTGATAGGACTGTAAGACATAAACGATTTAGGCCTTTCATACAGCAAATGCTCATCTACTGCATACAGCCTTTTGTATGGCTTATTTTAAAACTCTGAGAAAGATGTCTTAGTTCAAGTTCCCCTGGAAGCAAACCCCCAAACTAGGATTATAGTGCAAGGAGTTTCGTGGGTAGTTAATTCCAAGAAGCACAGGTAGGCTGTGGAGAATTGAGACAGGGAAGAAATGGAAGCCAGACTAAATCTGTTAATGAGTGGGTTACCAATGTTGGCACCTGGGACTCAATCCGGCTGGGGACTAAATAACACTAGAGTTCCTCAGAGCCGTCTCACCTAGGCCATGAGACAGGAGGGTATTTTTCCAACAACTGGCATCTGTTATTGCTCTGGAAGATCTTAACTCTCCAGTATACTCAGCTTGCCTTGCACAGGGCCAGGCCTGTGGCAGGAGAAAGCCCTAAGGCAGAGAGCTGCAGGACTTTGTAATAGGAAGACAAAGGTGTACACAAGGTGGATGAGAGCCAAGAGGATATGGGCAGATCCCTGAAGGGGTCAATTACACATATGCAACTTGTTCAGAATTCTGCTTTGGAGAGTATTCTTTCCAAAAATAGTTAATAAGCATTTACTCTTCTCAAATCATTAAACTATTAGGAATTAAAAGATGAATCAGGCATGGCTTTTTCATTCAATGAACTAACAACCTAGTTAAAGAGGTGTTAGGTAGACAATACGGCTTTAACTCTCAGACTTCTTTCTTTTCCTTCTTCCTCTCCATGATTCCTATTCTCCAAATATCAGAAGAAATAAATACTAAAAATTGGCCTCACTCTTAAAGAGTATTGTGAGGTCTTAGTCTTACTTTCCAGAGAGGCTAGAAATTTTCCAGTATTCCCTTGAGAGCAGCCATTGTAGCCTCATTTACTTCATTTCTCCAAGCCTCAATTTTCTTTATCTGTAAAATGGGTATAAGAACATTTAAGTTATAGGGTGTTTGTGAGCATTAATTATGCCTTTAATGTGCTTGGCATTCTGCCTAGCATATAAAAAGGACTCAACAAATGGCCATTTCTTAGCAAGCTGAATTTTCAAACACTTGCACCACATTGCCATGTAGCATTAAGAGTTAGAACAGGATAGCAAGAGTTCATGAGTAGAGTAGAGTAGAGGAGAGATTACTTATTGGAGAGACAGACCCGGTGTTTGCCTCTTACCTTTTCCACTCTTATAGAATCACTTATTCAAAGTGTTTCAACTTCTCTGATACCCACTTACCTTATTTGTAAAACCAGGATAACAATACATGTTTAACCAACCACAGGAGGAAAGTATGAGACAAGCTTAAGATAGAAATCGATGAAAACTATTTGAAAGGATACAATCTATACAAATAGGAAGACAAAATGTTAGTATTAAATGAGTTACAGGAAAAAAAAGTCTTCTTTCCTTTAGCTGCCATGTTTCAATAGAGACAAATCTAGACAAAGGCAACTTAATTTTACCAATATCTTGTAAATGTCATCAGACCAAAGGTACATGCTGAGCTAGATAAGCCACTAAATATATCAATGAGTTTATACCAGCATAAAAAATACAATTTCAGTATTGAATTTCTTCAGTTTCTCCAAAGTTCTCTTATCTTAGAAGTGACCTTAGATTCTGAACTGAATTCTCAAATAATTTGATAGGGTGGAAGAAATTTTTCAGAGTTTAAAACTAGTGGATCTCTTCCCTGGAGGCCATCACCTAATGCTCGCAATAAAGTTGGTCCTTGTGTTTGACCTTTAATGACAGTAAACATCCCAGAATGGAATTCCCAGCTGCTGTTACTTGCGGTTTCATTCTTAATATTTCATCAAGATTACAACAGTTGCTCCAACTGTTGTAGGGCTAGTCAAGGGGTCATATTTGGTGGGCAGCTATGGAGTACAGTAAGCCTTTTCCTGCAGAGAAACTCAAGCTCCCCACTTGTTTCTTCTTAGGACCCTCCTCAACTGAACATATACTACCAAAATAAACTATCATTGATAGTGACTCAGTTTCATTGGTCTGGAGGTTAAACACATGGCTGACTGTGTGCATACAAGTGATGCTGCTCGTCTACAGTCCCCTGCAAGGCAGTTTATCGTAAAGAAGACCCTGTACTAAGAGTCAGGAGGGCTGGACTCTAAACGTGCTCACAGGCTATTAATTTGTTAGTTTTTTATCTTGTTAACTAGCAATAAAAACACCTGCTTTGACCACCCTGCTGCAAAGTCAGCAGAACCGAAAAAACTCTGTGTTCCAAGGAGGTACCATCTCTTCTCCTTTCTTCACTGTTTCTGTTACACCTAACCCTTGGCTTGATATAGAGTCGGCACTTCATAAGTGTATGTTGACAACACTTTTAACACTGCACTACAATAGACAAAGGTAAGATGTAGTAACTACATCACCGTCTATCTGATCCTTTAATTGCCCTTTTTTTAAAAAAAAATTGTATTGGAATATAGTTGCTTTACAATGTTGTGTTAGTTTCTACTGCACAGCAAAGTGAATCATCTATACGTATATATACATTCCCTCTTTCTTGGATTTCCTTCCCATTTAGGTCGCCACAGAGCACTGAGTAGAGTTCCCTGTGCTACACAGTAGGTTCTCATTAGTTATCTATTTTATACATAGTATCAATAGGGTATATATCTCAATCCCAATCTCCCAATTCAGCCTACCTCTCCCTTACCCCTTGGCTTTAATTGCCCTTGCATCTTCTCTCTCTTTACCTTTCTCTATTGTCAATTATCCTCTAAATTCCTCTCAATTGCTATTTCATGAAAAAGATCAGCTACTTAAGAATTACCTAGGAAATTTCAAAGCACATAAATTACAATGAAATATCCACCTGTAGGGGAACGAATAAACAAATACATGTTCTCATCTCCATACACTGGACAGTGGAGATTTTTGTGTGTGTACAAGCATGTGTGTGTGTGTGTGTGTGAGTGTGTGTGTGTTAAAACAGCTTAGCCTATACTTTAAACAATATAAACACAATAACTATATTTTCTTTATGTATGTGCGTGTACATACATATATTGTCTCTCGGTGTCCCTTCTATCTTTCACCCCTTTAATAACAGCACCCCTAGAGATGGGCACATTTCCCAGTGCTCCGTGCAGTGGATGTTGCCACGTGACTAATTTTGGGCTAAAAGGATGTGAAGAGAAGTGATGTATGTGACTTCCAGGTCATCTCCTTAAAAAGGAAGCACCCTGCACTGGAATTTCCTTTTCTCTTTCTCTCTAGCTCAGAAGTCATGTCGATGTGCACAGACACCTTCTAACCAGATGTAGAAACAATATGATGAGACGCGCAGAATCACCTGGCAGAGAGCATCTCTGGATGTTCTCCTTCTACTGAGCCACCTGCCTTCCTGGAAATAAACATAAATCTTGTTTAAGCCACTGAATTTTTAGGTTTCTATTGGAACATTTTAGCCTATTCCCTAACAATACAGCATGATATCTATAATTTCTTATAAAATAAAAAAGAACATCATTAATTAGCACCTGCAAGAAATACCACACCTTCAATAATAAACAACAATAAGCAATATTTGATGCACCTACCCTATGCCTGGCTCCAATGTAGATGGTGGAGCTGCTGTAGTGATGAAAAGATTAGCATGATTCTTGCTCTCATGGAGCTTTAACTCTGCACTAAAATAGACATTTTTTTAAATTCAAATAATTAAATAACTCTAAGGTCCATTGCTAGAAAAGGAAAGCACAAATTATTTTGGAAGTAAACAATTAGGGAATAAATCTTAATCCTCTTTCACATTCTTCAAGTTTCTGCTAAATTGCCACTTTATCAGAGGTTTGTATGTATCAGATCCCAGTTCCATTACTTCACTGGGCTTCATTATACTTCTTAACTCATCATTTTGATAAAATATCCTTGTTTTCTTCCAATAAAAATCTCTTTTACATAAACTAATTTGAGTGAGTTTGTTTTGGGAACCAAATGCTCCCTAAGTAAATGAGGAAGATAAACTTTGCAAACGCATATAAACATTGTATTTAATTCAAATAATAACCTTCATTTTTATATAGCATCTATTGCTTTACACAACATACAAATTTACTTTTATTTTAAAATGAGATTCTGGAATGCCATTTCAAGCTTGAATAATTCCAGTGGAAGGAATCCAAAATGGCATGCCAGCACATTTCTTTACAAAAATACAATTGTTCAGCACATTGTGATTTCTTAAGCTTTCTCATATACTCTAGAACAAAATGGAAAATTACATCATACTGTAGAAAATAGAACTCTTTCCCAAGTATTTATGTTCAAGAGTATAAACACAGTCACAGTTCATACATTTTCCAATTAATTGCTCAGGTGCTCACCTGGCCAATCACAGAAATCCAAAACTTTCCAGATGTATTACAAAGCCCAAGACTTCATGTCCTGACCTGACATCTTTTTTTTTCTTTTTTTGCGGTACGCGGGCCTCTCACTGCTGTGGTCTCTCCCGTTGCGGAGCACAGGCTCCGGACGCGCAGGCTCAGCGGCCATGGCTCACGGGCCCAGCCGCTCGGCGGCATGTGGGATCTTCCCGGACCGGGACACGAACCCGCGTCCCCTGCATCGGCAGGCGGACTCTCAACCACTGCGCCACCAGGGAAGCCCCTGACCTGACATCTTTGGCCCTCACAGGGACCCAAAAGCCTAACTGTGAGTTCCACTGCTCTGACCAGATATGTCACCCACCTAGAAGGAAAGGCCAGTTCCTTTATCAAATGGACCAGCTGTACCCCACTTGGTCCTCAACACAACACCTTTGACTTTCCTGCCAGCCCTAGAATTTATTCAAATAAGCCAATGGCATCTATCTGCACGGACCAAGGGACACCTACCTCATCCTGTTGTTACTACAAAATCTGCCTCCTACTGCTGCTCGTTGGTCACTGTTCCTAAATGCAATCACTATTTGGCCCTGCAGGGCATGCAGTATCCTCCTCCCCTGGGTTGAGCGTATATGTGTCTATTAAACTGCTCTCTATCCCATCTATCCAGTGTCAGGTACTACGGGTTCAGCCTTCTTGTACGATTTAGGGTGCGGGATCCCTCCCTCATCAACAGGGTGAACAGGAGGTGATCGGACCACCAGCTGAGACCTCCCCTCAAAAATAACTGGAAGCCTCAGGGACTGAGTCAAAAACTGGAGCAGAAGGCGCACTAAATCTGATCACTTCACGACTGCTCTTGTTTCTTCTTGCCACACAATCCCACCGCCATTGAGGAACAGATGCAAATGCTTGGTATCTCGAATGAAGCCTTTCTCCTCCATCTCCCTGCTGATATTGCAGTGGTCCCACATTGGGGAGCAAAAACACAGCTGTTTACTCTTGTTCACTTCCTCATCCATTGTCTCCCAGGGCCTCTCAAAATTAGCCACATTTTAAGGCATCTTTAGCCTCAGCAATAGCCTGTGCCAAAAACAGTCTTACACAAGATCTTAGTTCTCTTCATGAGTTTAGTCTTCCACATTCTTCAAGGTCATTTAATTTCAGGGCTTTATTCTCCCCACTATAGGCCATAATATTTACCATTTTGTTTTAACCCAAATAACTCTCTAATTTAGACTCCAATAATTTTGAAGTTGGGATATTGGATCCTTTCTTCCCAAAATGCCCTGAGATCTTTGTGCAAATTTATTGACTCTCTATCTAGTGGCTAACTTTGTGTCTCAATCAAGAAGCTTTTGTTAAACTATTACATTTTTAGACAAGCTCTAACTCCAAGAGGGCCCAGTTACCTTCCATTTGCAGAGCTAAAAGTTTGCACCATATCACTTCTACCAAGACACGGAAGCAACTTAAGTGTTCTCCAACAGATGAATGGTATATATATATATATATATATATATATATATATATATATATACACACACACACACACA
>NC_041220.1:82709715-82729694 GCF_002837175.3 Physeter macrocephalus | reverse complement strand
ACAATGGAATATTACTCAGCCATAAAAAGAATGAATTAATGCCATTTGCAGCAACATGGATGGACCTAGAGATTATCGTAGTAAGTGAAGTAAGTCAGACAGAGAAAGACAAATGTTATATGATATCACTGATATGTGTAATCTAAAAACTAGTACAAAAGAACATACTTACAAAACAGAAACAGACTCAGACATAGAAAACAGACTTATGGTTACCAAAGGGGAGGGGGAGGGGATAAATAGGGAGTATGGGATTAACATATACACACTACCATATATAAAATAAACAACAGGATTTACAGTATAGTACAGGGAACTATATTCAATATCTTGTAATTAACTATAATGGAAAAGAATTTTTAAAAAGAACATAGATATATACGAATATATATTTCATTATATATAACGAAATCACTTTGCTAACACCTGAAACTAGCACAATGTTGTAAACAAACTATACTTCATTTTAAAAAAAAGAGTATCTGGGGCTTCCCTGGTGGAGCAGTGGTTGGGAGTCCGCCTGCCGATGCAGGGGATATGGGTTCGTGCCCCGGTCTGGGAGGATCCCATGTGCCGCAGAGTGGCTAAGCCCATGAGCCTGCGCGTCCAGAGCCTGTGTTCTGCAACGGGAGAGGCCACAACAGTGAGAGGCCCGTGTACTGAAAAAAAAAAAAAAAAGAGTATCTGGAAGTTCATTTGCTGGACTAAAGCAACAACAGAAACAGATCTATCTTATTACACACAGATAGAAGGAGGGAGTCTTGCATGGTGGTAGAGACATCAGTCTCTAGAGAATTTGTGGATGTTATTAATAAGTACAGAACCAAGGCCAGGACACCAGTATCATTTGTTTTTTCTTTTTCTTTTTTTCCATTAGTATATGCCTGCCAGAACCCCCCGATTTGCAGTTAGAAATGGAAAAGTTATAGACCACAGGGGTACTTTCCTATTGATGGATTAAACTTTTTCAACAAATTAGATTTTAATAAAAAACCTCATTAAGTCACTCTGATTTGTTTCCTTCTATTTCCCCGTCACCTCTTTCACTTTCTTGTGATGCCTCTCTTATCTATCATCCTGTATTCCCCTCCTCACTTGTTCTCTATCACTTAATTATGTGGCTTTGGTCAAGTTACTTGATCTCTCTGAAACTCAATTCCCTCATCCAGATGGGGATTGGGAAACTTTCCTCTTAGGTTTTCTGTGACATTCAGTGATGCAGCACAGTAAAGTATCCATAATGTGCTGGCACTTAGTGAGGGGATTTAAATTTACATCTCTATCTCCAGCAGTATATTCTTCTTTCTTTTCCCTTCAAATGCCTTAGCATATGATTATACTAAATGCTTACACAGAAACAAGAACAATTTTGAGTACAGTTATTTTGCACTGTAATCATTGATTTTATTGTGTCTACTTATGCATGTAAATGTAGACACCAAAGTCAGACACACATGCAAACCCACAATTGAGTAGTGTGTCGATATACCTTTTATGTGAGAAGTGAAGAGGCTACTGGAGATTATCAAATCAAGACCTCTACCTTCTTTTTCAGATGGGGATAGGATAATTCTAAGGATGTTGCCCATTTCCAAGGTCATACTGTTATTACTGATATGGTTTAAGCAGAAAACTGACCTTCTGATAGCCAGTCCATTTTTTATTTCATTTACTACCTGTTACATGGCCTTGGGGAAGAAAGCTGTAAGAATCTTCCTCTTGGTTTTTGTACCAATTATTTGATATTAATTAGAGAGTTAGCTTCTAATAAACATTTATTTTGAGGGGAGTTAAAATTTCAGATATCATAGTAGACTAGAAAGGAAAGAAGTATAGAAAAAAATATGAAAAGTTGAAAATTTTCCAGCTTAAAGAAGACATTTTTTCATGTTTATTAAGTATGCTTTTATAAACATTAATTGTAGATCTCAGGAATGGTTACTTCTCTTTTCTCCTGCTGGAAGCAAAAGGGGATTTTTTTTTTTCTCTAATACTTAATGTGGGGACATGGTTGAGCTCCTGGAGGTAAATCTCACAATTAATTGTAGACATTTATATTTTCAATATCTGAGAATGTCAGTAAAACAATTAAATACATGGTTATTTTGACATTGTATTCTAAATTATCCAATTGGTTATTAACATTTCCCTAGACATATCAGTTAAATATTTTATGAATTTCAGGAGAAACTATGAATAATTCAGAAGAGATTACCATTAGAAATCAGAGTACAAACTACAACATTGTTTCATTATTCCAAATACTTTTGCTTAACTGAAAACATTTTCTATATATAGGGTCATGTAAATTAAAATGCCATTTCTTATCAAATATGAATAATTTCCTGAATGGAAATAAGTATATATAATGTCAGGTTTTCAGTTGGTCAACTTCCATTTTTGTAGAAATTCTAGAGTGAAAAAGTGCAATAATTAAAATAAAAAATCTATTACAGGGGCTCAACAGTATATTTGAGGTATCAAAAGAAAGAATCAGCAACATTTTAAAAATTAGAAAAACAGAAACAGACTCACAGACATAGAAAACAAACTTATGGTTACCAAAGGGGAAGGGGAGGGAGGGATAAATTAGGAGTTTGGGGTTGATTGATACACAATATTGTACATAAAGTTTATAAACAACAAGGACTTACTGTATAGCACAGGGAACTATATTCCATAGCTCGTAATAACCTATAATGGAAAGGAATCTGAAAAAGAATATATATCTATAGATCTACCTATAGGTATATTTAGATATAGATATAAAACTGAATCACTTTGCTGTACAAGTGAAACTAACACAATATTTAAATCAAACTATACTTCAATTAAAAAATCCACCCAGTTGCCCAAAACATAAAAAAAAAAAATAGAAAGAATCAGCAAACTTGAAGATAGATAGAGATGATGCAATCTGAAGAACATTGAGTAAAAATAAAGATGAAAAATGAACAGGGCCTCAAAGAAATGTAGCATACTATTAAATGCATCACCATAAATATAATGGGGTTGTCAGAAGGAGAGGAGAGAAAGGGGGAGAAAAATTATGTAAAGAAATAATGACTGAAAACTCCCCTAAACTGAATAAAAACACTAATCTACATATCCAAGAAGCCCAATGAACTATAGGTAGAGTAAACTCAAAGATACTCACACCCAGACATATCACAGCCAAAATGTTGAAAGCAAAAGATAAAGAGAAAACCTTAGAATCAGTTTTTTTTTTAAAGCTGCTTTATCATTTATGAGACTTCCCCCTCAATAAGATATACAGCTGATTTTTCTTTAGATACAGCAGAGGACAGAAGCCAGTGTAATGACTTATTCCAAGTACTGAAAGCAAAATCTTGTTAACCAAGAAATATACATAGAGCCAAGCTGTCTCTTAAGAATGAAAGTGATTAGGACCCAGTGCTTTCACTGCCAGGGCTCAGGTTCAATCCCTGGTCAGGGAACTAAAAGCTCACATGCCACATAGCATGGTCAAAAAAAAAAAAAAAAAAAGAAAAGAAAAGAAAGTGAAATAAAATAATTCCAGATAAACCAAAGCTGAAAGACTATGTTGCTAGCTGACTTGCCTTCCAAGAAATACTAAAGGAAATTATCCCAACTGAAAGCAAATAACATTGAGCAGTAATTAGAATCCACATTAAAAAAAAAAAAGTGTCAGTAAAGATAATTGTGTAGGTAATTACAAGAGACAGTACAATTACATATTTTTCTCTATTGTTCTCCTAATTGTTTTTAAAAGTAATTGAATAAAACAATATAAATATAATTGCATTGTTAGACTTACAAAATACAAAAATAAAATATATTTGATTAAATGCAGAAAGAGTTGGGTGGGAACAAAGCTGCAAAGAGTAAGAAAATAAAACAAGACAGTAACTATAATCCACAGAAAGAAATAAAGAGAACCAGAAACAGTAAATAAAAATGTTAATATAACAAATTCTATAAATACATACTTGTTCTCCTTTCTTCTCTCAGCTTCTTTGTAAGACAAAGGATTATATAAAGCAATAATAACAATTTATTGTTGGGTTTTTAAGGTAGCACACCATGTATAACAACAACAGTACCAAACAAAAGAGGGAAAAGTAATGGAGGTATACAAGAGAATGTTTCTTTCATTAGATTAAAGGTATTTTAAATATGAAGTACATTTTGAGAAATTGATGTGTATATTGTAAGCCCTAGAATAGCCACAAAAAATTCAAAAACATAATAAAAATTATTAAAGAAATTAATATATTATGCTAGAAAATATCTACTTAAGAATAAAGAAGACAACTACAGGAATATTAAAACAAAAAAGATATGAGACATATAGAATACAAAAAAAAATGGCATATGTAAATCCAACCATGTCAATAATAATATTAAATGTGAATGAGTTAAACAATCCAATCAAATGTCAGAGGTTATCAAATTTGATAAACAAACAAGATCCACCCATATGTTGTTAACAGGAGACCCACTTTAGAGTCAAACAAATAAAAAGTTTGAAAGTAAAAGGATAGAAGATATACCATGCAAATAACAACCGTAATGGAATAGGAATGATTATACAGAAAAGTAAACTTTAAAACAAAAAAAAGTGGCAAAAAGAAAAAGAATGGCATTTCATAATGAAGAGGGTCAATTCACTAGGAATATATAAAAATTATAAACACATATGCATTTAACAAAGAGTATCTAAATATAAGAAGCAAAAACTGACAGAAGTAAAGGAAGAATAATTCAACAATAATAGTTAAAGACTTCAACACCCCACTTTAAATAATAGATAAATTACGTAGAAGATTAATAAGTAAATAGAAGACATGTACAACACTGTAAACTAACTATACTTAGCCAATATCTATATGATACTTCACCCCAACAAAGTAAAATAAAGATTCTTCTCAAGTGCCCATAGAACAGTCTCAAGATACACAATACACTAGGACATAAAACAAGCCTCAATAAATTTAACTGGATTGAAATATCATGCAGTGTATATTTTCCAACAA
This sequence comes from Physeter macrocephalus, assembly GCF_002837175.3. Lineage (NCBI taxonomy): Eukaryota > Metazoa > Chordata > Mammalia > Artiodactyla > Physeteridae > Physeter > Physeter macrocephalus. Next base: position 82,724,676 of record NC_041220.1, on the reverse strand, counting down.
AATTTAATTAAATTATAAATCAATTCTAAAAGGAAGTTTGGAAATTCATAAATATATGGAAAATAAACAACACATTATTCCTAAATAACCACTGGGTCAAAGAAAAAATCATAAGTGAAATTCAAAAATACCTTTAGAAGAAGGAAAATGAAAACACAACATATAAAACATTATGGGATGTAGCTACACAGAGGGATATTTGTAGCTGTAAATGCCTATATTAAAAAAGAAAAAGAATCAAAGCAAAATTTGTTCTTTGAAAAGATCAATAGAATGACAAACATTTAACTAGGCTGACCATAAAAGAAAAAGAACACTCAAATCATTAAAATCAAGAATAAGATAGGAAACATCACTACCAGCCTTACAGAAATAAGAAGGGAATACTATGAAAAAAATGTATTCCAATAAATTAGATAACCTAGATAAAATGGAAAAATTCTTGTAAATACTCACACTACCAAAACTGAGTCAATAAGAAACAGAAAAACCATAATAGACTATAACAAAGTAAAGATTGAGTTAGTAATTAACAACTTGCCACATGTTGTTAAGATGGCAATACCTTAAAAATTAATTTATAGGCTCAACACAATCCCTATCAAATTACCAACTGCATTTTTTCAAAAACTGACAAGGTGGTACTAAAATTCATATGAAAATGTAAAAAACCTAGATAACCAAGGAAAAAAAAATCTTGAAAAAGAAGAATAAAGTTGAAGAACTTACATTTTATAATTTTAAAACTTGCTACCCAACTACAGTAATTAATACAGCATGGTACTTATATAAGAATAAAACTATAGATCAATAGAATAGAGCTGAGAGTCTAGATATAAACCCATACATTAATGGTGCCAGTACAATTCAACAGGAAAAGAAGTGCTTTCAACAAATGTTGCTGAATATCCACATGCAGTAAAGTTGAATTCCTGTCTCACACCATAAAAAATACTAAAATATTAACTGAAAATCAATCACAAACCTAATTGTAAGAGATAAAACAATACAACTCATATAAAAACATGAGTGAATATTCATGATGCTGGATTAGGCAATGGTGTCTTATATATGACATCAAAGCACAAGAAATAAAAAATAAATAAATTTGACTAAATCAAAACTAAAAATATTGTGCTTCAAATGATACTATCAATAAAGTGAAAGTATCTAAATGAAAGCAAAGTATCTAAATGAAATTTCTCCAAAGAAGATATACAAATGACCTGTAAGCATGTTAGAGAGATGCAAATCAAAACCATAGTGAGTTACCAGTTCACATACACTAGGGTGGCCATAATCAAAAAGAGACACAATAACAAGTGTTGGTGAGTGTATGAATAAAATGGAATCTTTATACATTGTTTATGGGAATGTAAAATTGCACAGACACTTTGGAAAACAGTTTGGCAGTTCCTACAAAGCCTAAACACAGAGTTAGTATATGATCCAACAATTCTACTTTTACGTACATATGCAAGAGAAATAAAAATATTTTAATGCAAGAAAACTTGTACACAAATGTTCAAAGCAGCATTATTCATAATGTCAAAAAGTAAAAGCAACTCAAATGTCCATCAACTGGTGAATGGGTAAATTAAACATTATCTTCAATAAAAGGAATAATATATTGATATATGCTACAACATTGATGAAATTTGGAAACGCTCTGCTAAATGAAACAAGCCAGTCATGCATTGTATGTTTGTAGTTATATCCTCAATAGGCAAATCCATAGGGACAGAATGTAGATTAATGTTTGCTTATGGCTGGAGAGGAAGGAAGGGGGAGAGGGTGACAACAGAGAATGACAGCTAATGAGTATGGGGTTTCTTTTTTGAATGATGAAAATGTTTTAAACTTAGATTGTGTTGATGATAGCACAACTCTGAATATACTAAAATCCATTAAACTGTACACTTTAGTGAATTTTATGGCATGTAAATTGTATCTCAATAAAGATGTTTTAAAAGTGAAATAAAATGTAATATGAGGAGAAATAAAGCCTTAGGGTAAACAAGATTTTTATTTTCGTAATTGAATTCTTTTTACACAAATGATTTAAGAAATAATAAGAAACAAAAACATATGTAATTTTTGGACTTCCCTGGTGGTGCAGTGGTTAAGAATCTGCCTGCCAATGCAGGGGACACGGGTTCGAGCCCTGGTCTGGAAGATCCCCCATGCCGCAGAACTACTAAACCCATGTACCACAACTACTGAGCCTACGCTCTAGAGCCATGAGCCACAACTACTGAGCCCACGTGCCACAGCTACTGAAGCCCGCACACCTAAAGCCCATGCTCCAAGACAAGAGAAGCCACTGCAATGAGAAGCCCGCGCACCACAACAAAGAGTACCCCCACTCGCTGCAGCTAGAGAAAGCCCCCGTGCAGCAAAGAAGACCCAACACAGCCAAAAATAAATAAATAAATTTATAAAAACAAAAAACATATGTATTTTTGGCAAAGGAAATAATGTATTGGTCTGACACCTTAGAAGAAATATTATGTGCTAGCCAAAGTGAAGTCCATTTTTGTAAAAATCTCTAATAGATTCTTCCAGGCTAACAGCAACTTTGAGGGATCAGTCTCATGAAAGGGGAAATATTCTGAAGAGATTGGATTTTAGAGTATAAAATTGAATCCGGGGAATCCTAAAGCTTTTTGAAGCATTTGAATCTGTGGAGACTTAACCCCAAAGCATAGCAGTCTTCTCATTACATTACGTGCAGGTATTAGAAATGGTATATTTTTATAACCAAAAAAATGCCTTGCAAAATTCAAGGTGATCTTTTTCTTTCATCATGTGATGAACCGCCTTAGCTGCAGGTTATAATTATTTCTATGATGTTCCAGTGCCTAATTATTTATATAGTGTATTATTAGTACACATAGTCAGAAATAAGCCCTGTTAAAGCAGCATTTTTTGAGGAGCTTTGAAATCTATAGTCTATCTACATATTTGGATTACTTTGAGGAAAACCATAGTTCAGCAGAAGAGAACACCCCAACAGTTAAGAACTGCTGCTTTATAATACCATTTTATTCTTATATTTTTCCTGCAATTTTCAACTTTAATCCACCACAAGTCACTTAAAAATTCTGACCCATATTTTCCTCAGCCAAAATGAAACAAAACAAAATGACAACAAAACTCAGAGATGTGAATTAGATAAAATTAAGAACTAACTCTAACAGTTTATGTTCTTAATTTTTCTTTAATCTAGAGAGCAAACCACAACTTTTTCATTGACCCTAGTTATACTTTGTTGTCAATTCCTGTGTGTCTTCACATACTTGTTGCAGTACTGGATAGGTTGGTGTCACCACAGATCTCTGATATCTTGAGTACAATCTTCTTTTCAGTGCTATAATTAACCTCTGTGAACTCAAAATATTTAGTATAAGTCGGTTATACACAACAGCCTTGGATGTGTGGGGCTTTGAGGGAGGATGGTATAAAGGTGTCTGTGCATTCAGCAATGCAGGGTGAAGAAAACTGCAGTCAAGGATGGGGAACTAAGAGTGAGGAATCAGAATGGAATCCATATCAGGAATTTAGAGCTTGAGGTGATAGTAAAGCATTCCCTATATATTTGAGGATCCTAGAAAATACGTGGAAATATTTGCTCTATTGTATATGAATATTTAATGAATCATCCCAGAAGGCTGGATAACTTGGAGACATTTTGGCAGATTCACATCAAATTATTAACATTGTTATATCTATGAAGTGGGAATTAGGTGGGGTTGGAGTGGGGATGGAGGACAAGAGGTAATATTTTTCTAAATGTATGTATCTCTGTATGTTTTAACTTTTTACAATAAGTTTTATGGTTTTTTTTTGTTTGTTTTTTTTTTTTGCGGTACGTGGCCTCTCCCGTTGCGGAGCACAGGCTCCAGACGCGCGGGCTCAGCGGCCATGGCTCACGGGCCCAGCCGGGATCTTCCCGGACCGGGGCACGAACCCGTGTCCCCTGCATCAGCAGGCAGACTCTCAACCACTGCGCCACCAGGGAAGCCCCAGTTTTATGGGTTTTGAATTCATCTCCTCTATCAAGTGTCCCCAGATTTTTCTACCATAGGCAGGATCAGTCACTTTCTTCTCCATGTTCTCCTCAAAGGCAGGGACCATGACTAGCAAACATTTGACACATTTAAGTCATGTAATACATGTTGGTTGAATGGCCATTTAGTTTAACACCATTATTTCATAGATGAAATAGATGAGGAAAAGATATTAAGTGGTTGATGCATGATGACTTTCTCAAACTGTGGTCTCTGGACCAGCAGCAGCAATGTCTCCTGAGAAGCTGCTGGAAATGCAATTCTTGAGCCCTACCCTAGACCCGGAGATTCAGAAACTCTGGAGGTGGACCCCAGAGATCCATGTTTTAATAAGCCTTTCTGGTGATTCTGATGTGCACTCAATTTGAGAACCACTGCTCAAAGATAACACGGCTGGTATGAAACAGGCAAAAACAAATCCTCAAATGATCTAAATAAGCTTACATTGAATTATAATATATGTAAAAAGACATCCAATGCTAGAATAAATCTTTCTAACTTATTTTTCACTGTGGAACAAAACAAATCTGTTTTCATACTTATCTTATTTAATTTTATCTCTCTGGATACATAAACTCTTTCTTTGTCACAATGCTAAAATATAAAAAGAAATTACCAACTCAGAAATACAGAGTTGGGCTTCCCTGGTGGTGCAGTGATTGAGAGTCTGCCTGCCGATGCAGGGGACACGGGTTCGTGCCCCGGTCCGGGAAGATCCCACATGCCGCGGAGCGGCTGGGCCCGTGAGCCATGGCCGCTGAGCCTGTGCGTCCGGAGCCTGTGCTCCGCAACGGGAGAGGCCAGAACAGTGAGAGGCCCGCGTACCGAAAAAAAAAAAAAAAAAAAAGAAATACAGAGTTTACTCATTGACAAATAAGACATCTCACTTCCATAAGCAAATCACTTTAAACTATACATTTATAATGAATCCAGTTATATTTTAATTATATTAGCATGAAAATAGATGTAATAATTTCATGGAAACCAATATTTTATTTTCTATGCTTTAAGTATTTTGGGCTACAAATGAAAATTTTGAATACTGGGGAGAGAGATATCTTCTATAATTATTATGCCCACTGTAGAGAAAATATTAAGCCATAGTTTTTGTGGAGTCTTGTCAAACATAGTTCCTTCAGTATTTACAAACTGAAATCCTTGTTTATATGGTTTTAAAAGTTTTTCTTAGCTCAAGGGAGAAGTCACTCTATTAAGAAAAACAATCTAAAACAGCATCAGTAGGGAAGAAGTCACGGGTGACAGTGCTATGCGGGGAAAGTCTATGAGAAATCATATCCCAGTGGTTGCTATGGCTGTAAACAGTTTTAAGAAAAACATGAGTCTCTATCAGCTACCTCCCGGAAACAAAGGAAAACTCATGCTCATAAATTCAGCTTTAGAACATAAACAGTATATGATTAGGTTTCAGCCATATTACCCCACTCTTTACTACTTGACTCACATTTTTAAGGACTTATTTACTTCTTGTATTATTTAATATAAAGAATTTAATTCGACGTAAGTACTTATGAAACACCAGGAGAAAGGAAGAAATAGATTGGCATTAAAATATTCCTAATTCTAAGGCTTTCCATATCCAAAACAAAATTGAGATTTGATTAAAAATCCACCTGCAGTAGAGGAATAGAAATAAGCCCAGGATGACCTGAACAAAACTGAGTGTGTGTAAGGGGGAGAGCTCCACAATGAGGACTGAATGGAAGGTTAGTGGAAGGCACGCAGCAGGGTAGAAAACCTTGTAAACAACACGGGTTCTGTTGGAAGTTTATTGGAAGTGCAGTGGGATGCCATTCCAGGGCTATAGGCAAAAATGAGACGACCTAATTGTAATCAATTTTATCTGTTTTGACAGTAAAAGGTGCTTGAATCCTGCATTTCCTCTTTTTTTTTCTCCTGAAGCACCACTATTTTATCAGCTATTACAAGTATCCAAAGGTCTTCCAGATTTTGTCAAGGAGTTTCATTTCAGAACACTGAAGGAGCACATTAAATTGCTCTGGTAAGGACTGAAAAATTTCCTAGCTGTTGGTAATGGGTGCTTGCTTTCTCACACTTGTGCATTCTAGCATACTTAAGTCTAGGCAACTTAAATATTTTTCTTGGGATGAGTTTTCACACTAAGTTGATTTTTATTGCAACTGTTGTGCTTGGCAAAATATTAGTGAAATCCCCATATAGCTTTAGAATTAGACAGAATTACAGTTTTGTGATTTTGTGGTAATATATGCTGAATATAAAGTCTATTGAAGAAAGAGAAATTAAGATTTTGGTTGACATAAGAGTACGTAATTAAAAGGTTGTAAGCAGACAAAATAACAAAATACATATTCCTTGAATTTAGATTAGTTATATTTTGCTCACTAGTATATATTTTAATCAGAAAAAAATAGAGTAAAGCAAATAACTTCAGTAAATTGAATTTTATCATTGTTATAAAAGATTTAATAACCAATTTTAAATAGTGAAAACTTTCTAGAAGAAGTTTTGTGGACAGGCAAGATCAGACAATATTTTTTTTAGAATCATGGCTAAACTAGTAAATAAATAAAGTGAAGGTATAGAAATCTTGTTTCATTGCTTTAGTGCACAACCACCTGGCTTCTGGGAGAAGGAGAAAGCAATAGCATACATCTTGCATAATATTCCCTCTCGGGTAACATTAGTTGATAACACAAGAGAATTTTCCCTGGCTTTACCTGACAGAAACTTGATTCATCTTCCAGCCAAGAGCAATTTTTCTACCATATTCAGCAATAGTTGCTTCTGAAGGGCTTTCTTATCTCATTTCTTATTCATCAATCTCCAAAAGACATGTTAGAAACCGCAAAATGTAAATCTCTTTATAACTAAATTAATCCAATTCTTTTCATTTGTCTTTCATGAGAGACAGCCTCATTGTCAGCTGAGCATATGTAACAAATGCTTGTCACTTCTGAGTGCTCAAAGAGCAAGATCTAAAAGATCATTTCTTTTGAGAAATGTACGTTAACAAGAGAAACTACCTTTTTCTCTAATGATTAACTTGTCATGTATTTTTTTAGAAGTAATATCCACCCATAATTTATGGAGGAAGACTATCATAGCCACTTTATATAATTATGGTTCTGATTATGCACATCTTCTTGAGTTTTTTAATTTAGCATTTTGTCAAAATAGAAAAGAAAACATAACTCTATACTCACTGGTTTTTCATAAAATATTATTGTTTTCATGCAAATTTTAACCTATTTCCTGTACTAACCTAAATCCTAAATCATGCACCACAAAATTTAATTGAAGAGACATACTTCATAAAAGAAAAGTAATTTCTCTAACAGATTGTTTGTTTTACCCTATATATTTTTACCATTTGGCATATAGAATTTTTTTCCTAAGTAGTCATCTATAGAAGAATTTTCAGTGTATGACAATGATTTCTATGCTTTGAAGAAATAAAGTTTTATGAAAGGAAAACCCAAACGTCACTAATATGTAGATTTTGTTCTTTCATTTTATTTCAAAGCAGTTTAAGATGTTTCATATGAATAACTTTTTAACATCTATAAATATTTAACATTTGATAAACAAAAACGTCAGCAACTTTCATTGTTTTTATAATAGCTTATGAATTAGAATTGCATCTTTCCCCAAAATACCTTAAACTTTCTCAGTTTGTCATTTAAATATTTCTGTTAATTATCAGTTTATGATTCACATACCATGATGTTTGAAGGATCTATGAAGATATAAAGAGGACTTACAATTTCCCCTATAAATGATACAGTTATTAATTACTAACCCACTTTGTTCCAAAAACAATTTCAGGTGACTTTAAAAGAAATACACAGTACAGTTAAAGAGAATAAATTTAATAAAGTGAGAATAATTGGGCAAACACAAGACAAAGCAAAAGATAAAAATCAACCTACAGTAAAGAATGGATGTATGGATAACGGGGTGGCATGGGGGAGGGGAAAGGGAGGTGGGATGGCTTGGGAGATTGGGATGGATGTATATACACTACTATGTATAAAATAGATAACTAATGAGAACCTGCTGTATAGCACAGGGAACTCTACTCACTCTGTGATGACCTAAATGGGAAGGAAATCCAAAAAAGAGGAAATCCAAAAAAGAGGGGATTTTTGTGTATGTATAGCTGATTCACTTTGCTATACAGCAGAAACTAACACAACATTGTAAAGCAACTATATTCCAACAAAAATTAATTTTAAAAAATCAACCCACAAATAAGACTAATCAAAATTATATACTGTGAAGTTCTACACATTTGCCATGAGCTAACCACAATTTTGCCTCTAAGCTCTTAACAGACAACATAGGGAGCAAAATCTAGTAAATTATATGTTTCAATCTCTCTTTAAGATAAACACACCAAGCCAGCTGCACAGAAAAATCACAACTATTCCCGATATTAATCTCAGAAAACAATGTCTCTTAAGTTTCTCAAAATGAAGAGCCTGTGTAACGGAGTGAACAACATCTTCAGAACGTCAGGATCCTTTTTTCTCTCAGAGATTCTCTCAAAGTAGCACCGTGGCATTAAATGTAAATGTAATTCCTACTAACATTCTTAATAAGGAACCATTTGATGCAGCAAGCTTCCAGGAAACACTTCCTTCCAATTGTTTCTCTTTTGTAATCTTTTGAGAGATAGAATGTGGCAAGGAGTTTGATTCTGTATTCACTCATGAGTTTCTACAATGTAGCTCTTCTATGTTATTGGTTAAGTGCAAAGCCTGACAATGGAGACAACTGGATGACAATGGAGAATGGTAGGGACCTGAGCAGCCCACCGTGAATCTGTCCTGAGTAGAAGACTATTCTAAGTAGAAGACTACTCTATTCTATTCCTCTGTGAAACCAGGTTAATACCTCCTGTACAGCTAGTGGCTTCTTACAAAATAAGAAGTCCATTCTCTACGTCTGCGTCTTTATTCCTGTCCTGACCCTAGGTTCATCAGAACCTTTTTTTTTTAGATTCCATATATATGTGTTAGCATTGCTGTAAAGAGTCTAGATATTGGAGCCAGAAATCCTGGCTTCAATTGTTGGTTCCACTCTATGCTAACCACATGACCTTAGGCTAGTTTCTTAACCTTACTTCTTACCTGTAAAATTACATAATGATTCTATCAATCCATGAGTCAGTGCTCTTTAAGTGTTTAAGACAGTGGTAACATTCACTAAGCCCTTACTAAATACTTACTAAATACTCATTATAAATATAATGAAAATGATTATTATAAGTATTATTTAATATATTATTATTATTACAAAATAAATTTGAACCCGCTCTAACAGAAAACTGAACTATTTAGAAGGAAGTTTGCACTCTCTTCATTTTAGGAACTAGTGTCCTGAATAATAATAATAATAATATATTAAATAATATAATAATATTATATTCCAATAAAGATGTTAAAAAAAAGAGAGTTGGAGTGGAATGCTCTTTGTAACAATTTGTATATTTTATAGTATTTGTATAACTTTTTAAAAAGACTTCAAAAATATTTGACTTTGGAACAGGAAATAAAATAATATGGAATTATTTTTAAATGTCTGAGAAAAGCTACTCTACAGAGTAGACTATTTTGGAAAATATATCAAACATCATTGGTAATCATGCTAAGCAAACAGAACCTATCTGCAAGCTCAGAAGAAAGTAACTTGTCTATTATACATTTATGAAATAGACAAGAAAATATATTAACTAATTGTTTACATATGTATATAAAAATTTATCATTGAATTCAAATACTAACAGCTAGACTTTTTCAAAGAGAGAATGATGTAAAACTAAAATTGGCACTGTATCCATACAAATGTGAATGGAATATCTAAATGTAATAGAACAAAGTCCAGTGTATTTAGGTTGGTATGTGTAGTGGGTTGAATAGCAGCCCCGCCAAAAGATATGCCCACCTGGAACCTATGATTGTGACCCTTATTTAAGAAAAGGGTCTTTGCAGATGCAATTAAGTATCTTGAAATGAGATCATCCTGGATTATCCAGGTGAATTTTTAATCCAATGACAAGTGCCCTCATAAGAAGAAAAGACAGACTGAGGGAGACAGAAGCGTACATTAGATGGAGACAAAGAGTGGAGCTGTGTGGCCTCAAACCAAGGAATGGCTGGAGCCACCAAAAACTAGAAGAGAGGGGCTTCCCTGGTGGCGCAGTGGTTGCGCGTCCGCCTGCCGATGCAGGGGAACTGGGTTCGCGCCCCGGTACGGGAGGATCCCACATGCCGTGGAGCGGCTGGGCCCGTGAGCCATGGCCGCTGAGCCTGCGCGTCCGGAGCCTGTGCTTCGCAACGGCGCAATGGGAGAGGCCACAACAGAGGAAGGCCCGCATACCACACACACACACACAAAAAAAACAAAACTAGAAGAGACAAGGAAAGATTATCTCCTAGATTCTTCAAAGGGAGCAAAGTCTTGCTGACATTGATTTAGGGCTTCTGCCCTCTCAAACTATCAGAGAATAACTTTCTGTTGTTTTAAGCTACCAAGTTTGTGGCCTTTAGTTACAGCAGCCCTGTAACAATGTAAATATTAGTTTACCTGTCTGCATAGACATTTTACTATGCTGAGAAAAGGGTATTTTCAAAGGGCAGTTGAATCTCAATGAAATTAAATGACATCAATCATAAATATACTATGCTTTCTAAATGAGCAAAAAGAGCAGTATTAAAATAATAAAAATAATAATTTGTGTTCACTTAAACACAGACTGATAGAAAATATCCATCACTTCATTTAATAGAAACTTTAACATTGAAAATAATAAATAAAGATACCATAGAGTCCACTTGTAAGTTCACTTATAAGGAATCAAAAGTTTGAAAAGCACTATCTTAAAAACTGGTAGATTCTTATCTGTCCGAAAACTCTAAATGCTGTTCTGATGGATGCAAACAGATACGTAAAGGAAATCCTTAGAGATGGAGAAGGTAATTCTCTACAGGAAATTTCTTCACCTTTGTTGAAATAAAATACAGAAACTTCATTTTTTTTTTTTTTTTGGATCATGGATGGACAGTTTCTAAATAGTGTAGGCTCTTTCACTCTACTTTTCCATCTTCCCTTTGAGATTTTTTTTTTTCTTTTCTGTTAATTTTGCTGCCACCATCACATTTATACTCAAGTGTATACTGTTTTCAAGATTTCGTTTTTCACCCTTTGGTCCAAAGTCAGACAGTAGCTTTGTCCTTTGCAGGAGAAGCATTTTTAGACTTAAAAAATTATATATATATATATATATATATATATATATATATATATATAAAGCTAAATATTCTATATCATACAGCATGTTAAATATTGTTACATATTTTATATTATGTATTATATGTAACAACTGAGATGGGTGAGCACTTTCAGAAAAATTATACATAATATTTAATATATGCATATAATACATATATATAGAATCATAAAAAGGAAATGAAGAAAAGGGTAGACACAGAAAAAACAACCTGCTCATTCTGTACAGTGACCTAATCCTAACATTAATTGGCATGCTCTCCTGAGTGACCCTACCAATTCCACACGATAATTCAGGAGCCATCAACTGCCCAGTTATACAGCATTTTATGGATTTGTTCAAGTGCTTTATTGCTCTGTCCCAATCTTACCTGCATATGTGAAATGACACTCTGATTCATACTCAAACCCCAATCTCTGAGGCACTGGACACATTCGTCGGTATCAGAGACAAGAATTCTCAAGCCTGGATGTCATCCTAATGTCCCCTCATCTGATTCACGTGAGGTCTGAGGCTTTTTCCAAACTGAATGATATAATGAATGTTCTTACCTTTCAAACAGCCTCAGCCCTTTGCCTAGACTAGTGGCCTTGCCCCTCAGCCTCTGAGAATGATCTAATTCTGGTCCCCAAATATTTCCCACATAGCATTTCCTGCCCCTCTTGTTCTGGGTGGAGACATTTGACAAGCTCTGCCAGGTAAATTGTGAGAAGTCTCTTGATCAGCACTGTCCAAGTGAGAGTGGCCCAAAGTGAACACCACACAGAATAGAGCCCCTAGCAAACCTCTGATGGGTATTGTGAATGAGAAATAAATCTTTGCATACACTACTGTATATAAAATAGATAAGTAATAAGAACCTGCTGTATAGCACTGGAAACTCTACTCAATACTCTGTTATGGTCTATATGGGAAAAGAATCTTAAAAAAAAAAGAGTGGATATATGTATAACTGATTCAAATTGGCCACAACTACTGAGCCCACGTGCCACAGCTACTGAAGCCCGCACACCTAAAGCCCATGCTCCAAGACAAGAGAAGCCACTGCAATGAGAAGCCCGCGCACCACAACAAAGAGTACCCCCACTCGCTGCAGCTAGAGAAAGCCCCCGTGCAGCAAAGAAGACCCAACACAGCCAAAAATAAATAAATAAATTTATAAAAACAAAAAACATATGTATTTTTGGCAAAGGAAATAATGTATTGGTCTGACACCTTAGAAGAAATATTATGTGCTAGCCAAAGTGAAGTCCATTTTTGTAAAAATCTCTAATAGATTCTTCCAGGCTAACAGCAACTTTGAGGGATCAGTCTCATGAAAGGGGAAATATTCTGAAGAGATTGGATTTTAGAGTATAAAATTGAATCCGGGGAATCCTAAAGCTTTTTGAAGCATTTGAATCTGTGGAGACTTAACCCCAAAGCATAGCAGTCTTCTCATTACATTACGTGCAGGTATTAGAAATGGTATATTTTTATAACCAAAAAAATGCCTTGCAAAATTCAAGGTGATCTTTTTCTTTCATCATGTGATGAACCGCCTTAGCTGCAGGTTATAATTATTTCTATGATGTTCCAGTGCCTAATTATTTATATAGTGTATTATTAGTACACATAGTCAGAAATAAGCCCTGTTAAAGCAGCATTTTTTGAGGAGCTTTGAAATCTATAGTCTATCTACATATTTGGATTACTTTGAGGAAAACCATAGTTCAGCAGAAGAGAACACCCCAACAGTTAAGAACTGCTGCTTTATAATACCATTTTATTCTTATATTTTTCCTGCAATTTTCAACTTTAATCCACCACAAGTCACTTAAAAATTCTGACCCATATTTTCCTCAGCCAAAATGAAACAAAACAAAATGACAACAAAACTCAGAGATGTGAATTAGATAAAATTAAGAACTAACTCTAACAGTTTATGTTCTTAATTTTTCTTTAATCTAGAGAGCAAACCACAACTTTTTCATTGACCCTAGTTATACTTTGTTGTCAATTCCTGTGTGTCTTCACATACTTGTTGCAGTACTGGATAGGTTGGTGTCACCACAGATCTCTGATATCTTGAGTACAATCTTCTTTTCAGTGCTATAATTAACCTCTGTGAACTCAAAATATTTAGTATAAGTCGGTTATACACAACAGCCTTGGATGTGTGGGGCTTTGAGGGAGGATGGTATAAAGGTGTCTGTGCATTCAGCAATGCAGGGTGAAGAAAACTGCAGTCAAGGATGGGGAACTAAGAGTGAGGAATCAGAATGGAATCCATATCAGGAATTTAGAGCTTGAGGTGATAGTAAAGCATTCCCTATATATTTGAGGATCCTAGAAAATACGTGGAAATATTTGCTCTATTGTATATGAATATTTAATGAATCATCCCAGAAGGCTGGATAACTTGGAGACATTTTGGCAGATTCACATCAAATTATTAACATTGTTATATCTATGAAGTGGGAATTAGGTGGGGTTGGAGTGGGGATGGAGGACAAGAGGTAATATTTTTCTAAATGTATGTATCTCTGTATGTTTTAACTTTTTACAATAAGTTTTATGGTTTTTTTTTGTTTGTTTTTTTTTTTTGCGGTACGTGGCCTCTCCCGTTGCGGAGCACAGGCTCCAGACGCGCGGGCTCAGCGGCCATGGCTCACGGGCCCAGCCGGGATCTTCCCGGACCGGGGCACGAACCCGTGTCCCCTGCATCAGCAGGCAGACTCTCAACCACTGCGCCACCAGGGAAGCCCCAGTTTTATGGGTTTTGAATCCATCTCCTCTATCAAGTGTCCCCAGATTTTTCTACCATAGGCAGGATCAGTCACTTTCTTCTCCATGTTCTCCTCAAAGGCAGGGACCATGACTAGCAAACATTTGACACATTTAAGTCATGTAATACATGTTGGTTGAATGGCCATTTAGTTTAACACCATTATTTCATAGATGAAATAGATGAGGAAAAGATATTAAGTGGTTGATGCATGATGACTTTCTCAAACTGTGGTCTCTGGACCAGCAGCAGCAATGTCTCCTGAGAAGCTGCTGGAAATGCAATTCTTGAGCCCTACCCTAGACCCGGAGATTCAGAAACTCTGGAGGTGGACCCCAGAGATCCATGTTTTAATAAGCCTTTCTGGTGATTCTGATGTGCACTCAATTTGAGAACCACTGCTCAAAGATAACACGGCTGGTATGAAACAGGCAAAAACAAATCCTCAAATGATCTAAATAAGCTTACATTGAATTATAATATATGTAAAAAGACATCCAATGCTAGAATAAATCTTTCTAACTTATTTTTCACTGTGGAACAAAACAAATCTGTTTTCATACTTATCTTATTTAATTTTATCTCTCTGGATACATAAACTCTTTCTTTGTCACAATGCTAAAATATAAAAAGAAATTACCAACTCAGAAATACAGAGTTGGGCTTCCCTGGTGGCGCAGTGATTGAGAGTCTGCCTGCCGATGCAGGGGACACGGGTTCGTGCCCCGGTCCGGGAAGATCCCACATGCCGCGGAGCGGCTGGGCCCGTGAGCCATGGCCGCTGAGCCTGTGCGTCCGGAGCCTGTGCTCCGCAACGGGAGAGGCCACAGCAG
>NC_041220.1:82697141-82704256 GCF_002837175.3 Physeter macrocephalus | reverse complement strand
GTGAGGTCTGAGGCTTTTTCCAAACTGAATGATATAATGAATGTTCTTACCTTTCAAACAGCCTCAGCCCTTTGCCTAGACTAGTGGCCTTGCCCCTCAGCCTCTGAGAATGATCTAATTCTGGTCCCCAAATATTTCCCACATAGCATTTCCTGCCCCTCTTGTTCTGGGTGGAGACATTTGACAAGCTCTGCCAGGTAAATTGTGAGAAGTCTCTTGATCAGCACTGTCCAAGTGAGAGTGGCCCAAAGTGAACACCACACAGAATAGAGCCCCTAGCAAACCTCTGATGGGTATTGTGAATGAGAAATAAATCTTTGCATACACTACTGTATATAAAATAGATAAGTAATAAGAACCTGCTGTATAGCACTGGAAACTCTACTCAATACTCTGTTATGGTCTATATGGGAAAAGAATCTTAAAAAAAAAAAGAGTGGTTATATGTATAACTGATTCAAATTGCTGTACACCTGTAACTAACACAACATTGTAAATCAACTATACTCCAATAAAAATTTTTTTAAAAAAATAAATCTTTGCTCTTTTATGCCCCTGAGAGTTTGCATTTAGTTCCTGCTTTGGTGGATGCCTTACTCATCCACCTTACAGACTCAGTTTCCATCAAATATCCTTCAAATCTTATAGGGAAATATCTGTACTTGTCTGTTCATTATGAATTGCACAAAAGTTTGGTAAAATACTTAGATCAATAATTTGTAAAATGTGTTCCATGAAAATAAAATTCTATATAGATTCAAATGTTTGTTAACACATTAGGGCTCTGTGAATTCCCAAACTCTTGCCATAAAATCTGGCCTACCCATTGAGTTTCCCAACCCTCTTTTACCATGGAACCCTTTTCCCACAGACACTTAGAAACACTACAGAGCACAATGATTAGCAGTGTATCAGTCACCTCTGGCACTGAGGGAATGGAATGGGATTGGAGAGAACACATACAGAATCTTCAAATGCACCAGCATTTTCTTTCTTACATTGGGAATTGTGCATAAAGGTGTTTCTATCTTTATTCTCTAAACCATAAATATAATTATATACATCCTTTTGAATGTGTGTATATTTCATAATTTTAAAATGTTAAGTAAACACATTAGCGGAATTAGGGAAATCTCAAACACAAGAAAGAAATTTGAGAGCTACATTTCTCTCTTCACAGGAAAAGAGACATTATAGCAGGTTTAGAATATTTCCTAAATAAACTAATAGGAGTGAAAGTATTTTTAAAGTTATAAATGATAGTAATAGATTACTTCACAATTTAAAGAAAAATGTGTTAAATGTGTCAATGATTCCAAAATATCTAAAGTATGGTGGAATGATAATAAAGTAGCCTCTGAGTAAAATTTTCAAGTTATTTATTATTATTAAATTATTTACAAAGGAAGCTTAATTTATAATATTTAGAATGTGTGAATTAAAATTTCTATGATTCTCCAGAAAATGTCAAGTGTGATATGTAGCTTGTTTAGAAAAGGTTGTGGTTTTCGCCTGAAAGTAATTTTTGTAGATGTAAAATTTTGCAGAGGCAAAAAGCGTTAGTCTCATGACGTCAGGACATTTCACTTTTGTCAGGTACACCTTAGGCCTTAGGTCACTAAAATACACTGACTTTAATAGAAAACATGCCATTTCTTCATTGCTAAACATGTTTTCTTAAGTATTCCATACAGCCAGTTGTCTTCATTGACATCTTCATAATAATGATTTTTTTCATCTTTATTTGGTGTTGAGTGTGCCCTTATTTTATCAATATCTGTATGTGTGTCTGTTTTTTAATATAAATGTTACCAAAACATTTTCTGATTTGTCCTGCACATCATAATTCCAGCCTATATAATTTCATAAAATCTACAGCTGAAGCACATTGAATCCACATCATTTCTCATCCACCATATTTTTCAAATTTCAAATTTCTCATCCACCATATTTTTAACTGTATATACTAACATTTCCAAAGGGCATCCTTCTTCATGCTGTACATCTACTTCCTCTCTCAGTAAAAAGGAGATTCCAAGGCTGCAGGACAGGGTGCACACCAGGTAACTCATGTGCATACAGGTAGTCAGAACTCCCTTGAGAGTATGTTTCTTATTCCAACCTTAGCTCTTTCCTTTGGAGGACATGGAGAGTTTTCTCTAAAACTCGTGACTACCTAGCAGAGTAAAATTATCATGAAACTTTGGCATTGTCTACCCTGCTTCACCAAACTTTATGCAAGTAATATGCATTAAAATGAATAAAACTAAAATAGAATTACGGTCCAAAGTTGTGAATGTAATGTCTTTCAAAGCAACAAAATTTAAGTTTGTACTTATAAAGACTTGAAACTAGTTAATACACATATAGTATGCTAGATATTAATGTATTTGTAGTTTAATGAAGCTTTATCTTTCACAAACATCTTTGTTCAATTGTCAGCGTTAGGTTTTATGGGAGAGAAAAGCATTTTTCAGTAAACTGTCTCCCTGTAGGGTTCTTTTACTAATATTAAACTATTTTGAACACTGGACTTTTTATAATATAAAATTTGTTCAAGATATTATCACTATAGAAAATAGGAATGCTAGTTTTTTGGCCGGAACTGCCATATTCCAGTAATTCACCAAAATGACCAACAAAAAAGGGAAAGAGGAGGGGCACCAGCTACATGTTCTCTAGGCCTTTTAGAAAACATGGAGTTGTTCCTTTGGCCACATACATGTAAATCTACAAGAAAGGTGATATTGTAGATATCAAGGGAATGAGCACTGTTCAAAAAGGAATGCCCCACAAATGTTACCATGACAAAACTGGGAGAGTATACAATGTTACCCAGCATGCTGTTGGCATCATTGTAACCAAACAAGTTAAGGGCAAGATTCTTGCCAAGAGAATTAATGTGCGTATCGAGCATATTAAGCACTCTAAGAGCCGAGATAGCTTCTTGAAACAGGTGAAGAAAAATGATCAGAAAAAGAAGGAAGCCAAAGAGAAAAGTACTTGGGTTCAACTGAAGCGTCAGCCTGCTCCATCCAGAGAAGCACAATTCATGAGAACCAATGGAAAGGAGCTGGAACCCATTCCCTATTAATTCATGGCATGATGGGTGTAAAGAAAATAAAAGACCTGGACTGTATAAATGTTTCTCTTAATTGAGTAGAGTGTGTGACCCCCTCCCCCAAAACAAATATTTAAAACACATTTTAATTGTGTCTGAATTCAGTGGGTGACATCGTTTTACTTTTCAAATTCAGTGGTTTTTCTTCCTGAAAGATGTGAGGTAGTTTCTTGTGCAATATACTCCATTGGTTAATAAACTGCTAGATATTTATTAAAAAAACAAAAAGAACGTTTTACTTTTCAAATTCAGTGGTTTTTCTTCCTGAAAGATGTGAGGTAGTTTGTTGTGCAATATACTCCATTGGTTAATAAACTGCTAGATATTTATAAAAAAAAAAAAAGAAAATAGGAATACTAGAGAATGCTGTTCTCATTTATAGATCTCTTGCTTCAGCAAGTGTGTTGTAAACTTTATGTTTATCACAATTAAAGAGGAAACAGAAATATATATAAAATTCTCAAACAAATCATATTCAGATAGGTTACCTACTCAAAGCCAATTAGTAAACACCTAACCTTCTGTGTGCAAAGAATTTTGGTAAGGTAAAGTTTAAGATCTCTCCACTACAGTCAGGAATAAGACAAGCATGCCCACTTTTTCCACTTCCATTTAGCATTGTGTTGGAGTTATTAATCAAATGGAATTAGACAAGGAAATCAAGGCATGAGAATTAAGTAAAATTGGGGACAGAGTCAAGATGGTGGTGTGGGAAGATGCGGAGTTAGTATCTCCCCACAACTAGGGCCGCTGGTGGGGGACTCTGATGCCCAAGAAGACAGGAGGAACCCCAGAGTGAACAGGTAGGATGTAGGGGGACTGAGGGGGGAGGAGAAGTGGAGGTCAGACAGGATTGGTGTCCCTGAAGCTGGGGAGATCAGAAGAGGCGGCCTCTCAGGTGGAAGGGGCCCTCCAGGAGGAACAGGAGAGAAGCAGAGGGCAATTGCCTCACCCACTTGGGCCCAGGGAGCCTGCTGAGCTCCAGGCTGAAACCTTGCCCTCCAAAGCCCCCTCCAGGTCACGTGGGTCCTTGGGGGCATAGGAAGGAAGCTGAGGGGAGAACAGGAGAGGCAGGCAGGAGGGGCCCTCCAGGAGGAGCAGGAGAGAAGCAGAGGGCAATTACTCTGCCCACTCGAGCCCAGAAAGCCTGCTGAGCTCCCAGGTGAGGTCCCCTGTCCTCTGAGTCCAGGGGTGGGGGGCACCCCTGGGCCCTTTCTGTTCCTTCAGCCTAATCTCCACCCACCAAAGCCCCCAGGGCCTTTTCAGCCCTTTGGGTCCTGAGCATTGGCCTCGCCCACTGACCAAACTTCACCCTTGCTTAAGCCCTGCCCTCCACAGCCAAGGCCTTCCCCCGCTTCCTTTTCTTTTTTCTTTTTTCCTTTTCCCTTCTCCTCTTTTTTACTATTGTGGTACTGATGAACCTTCCGGTTGGTGATTCATCTATATTTTTATTTTTACATTCTTTCTAACATATCTGTTAGTTTCCTAGTATAATTTTATTTTTTACTTTGCTATTTTTATTTATTTATTTTTTGCCACCCCATGCAGCTTGTGAGATCTCGGTTCGCAAGTCCAGGGTCAGGTGGAAGCTCCTGCAGTGGGAGCACCAAGTCTGAACCACTGGACTAACAGAGAACCTCAGACCCCAGGGAATATTCACTGGAGTGAGGTCTCACAGAGGTCCTCATCTCAGTACCAAGACCCAGCTCTACCCAATAGCCTATAAACTCCAGTGTTGGAAGCCTCATGGCAAACAAACGGATAAGTGACCTGGAAGATACAATAGTGGAAATAACTACTGCAGAGCAGAATAAAGAAAAAAGAATGAAAAGAACTGAGGACAGTCTCAGAGACCTCTGGGACAACATTAAATGCACCAACATTCGAATTATAGGGGTCCCAGAAGAAGAAGAGAAAAAGAAAGGGACTGAGAAAATATTTGAAGAGATTATAGTTGAAAACTTCCCTAATATAGGAAAGGAAATAGTCAATCAAGTCCAGGAAGCACAGAGAGTCCCATACAGGATAAACCCAAGGATAAACACGCCAAGACACATAATAATCAAACTGTCAAAAATTAAATACAAAGAAAACATATTAAAAGCAGCAAGGGAAAAACAACAAATAACACACAAAGGAATCCCCATAAGGTTAACATCTGATCTTTCAGCAGAAATGCTACAGGCCAGAAGGGAGTTGCAGGACATATTTAAAGTGATGAAGGAAAAAAACCTACAACCAAGATTACTCTACCCGGCAAGGATCTCATTCAGATTTGATGGAGAAATTAAAACCTTTACAGACAAGCAAAAGCTGAGAGAGTTCAGCACCACCAAACCAGCTTTACAACAAATGCTAAAGGAACTTCTCTAGGCAAGAAACACAAGAGAAGGAAAAGACCTACAAGAACAACCCGAAACAATTCAGTAAATGGTAATAGGACCATACATATCGATAATTACCTTAAATGTAAATGGATTAAATGCTCCCACCAAAAGACACAGACTGGCTGAATGGATACAAAAACAAGACCCATATATATGCTGTCTACAAGAGACCCACTTCAGACCTAGGGACACATACAGACTGAAAGTGAGGGGATGGAAAAAGATATTCCATGCAAATGGAAATCAAAAGAAAGCTGGAGTAGCAATACTTCTATCAGATAAAATAGACTTCAAAATAAAGACTGTTACATGAGAAAAGGAAGGACACTACATAATAATCAAAGGATCAACCCAAGAAGAAGATATAACAAATATAAATGTTTATGCACCCAACAAAGGAGCACCTCAATATATAAGGCAAATGCTAACAATGATGAAAGCAGAAATCAACAGTAACACAATAATAGTAGGGGACTTTAACACCCCACTTACACCAATGGACAGATCATCCAAACAGAAGATAAATAAGGAAACACAAGCTTTAAATGACACAATAAGCCAGATAGATTTAATTGATATTTATAGAACATTCCACCCAAAAGTGGCAGAATACACTTTCTTCTCAAGTGCACACAGAACATTCTCCAGGATAGGTCACAGCTTGGGTCACATATCAAACCTCAGAAAATTTAAGAAATTAAATTGTATTGAGCATCTTTTCTGACCACAATGCTATTAGATTGGATATCAATTTTTAGGAAAAAAAACTGTAAAAACACAAATACATGGAGGTTAAAGTGCACTACTGAATAACCAAGAGATCACTGAAGAAATCAAAGAAGAAATAAAAAAATACATAGAAACAAATGACAATGAAAACATGACAACCCAAAACCTATGGGATGCAGCAAAAGCAATTCTAAGAGGGAAGTCTATGGCAATTCAATCTCACCTCAAGAAACAAGAAAAATCTCAAATAAACAATCTAACCCTACACTTAAAACAACTAGAGAAAGAAGAACAAAGAAAACCTAAAGTCAGCAGAAGGAAAGAAATCATAAAGATCAGAGCAGATATAAATGAAATAGAAACAAAGAAAACAATAGCAAAGATCAATAAAACTAAAAGCTGGTTCTTTGAGAAGATAAACAAAATTGATAAACCGTAGCCAGACTCATCAAGAAAAAAAGGTATAAGATGTAAATCAATAAAATTAGTAATGAAAAAGGAGAAATCACAGCTGACACTGCAGAAAAACACAAAGGATTATAAGAGAATACTTATAATATAAGTATTATATTATAATAAGTATTATAAGTATTCTCTTATAATCCTACAAACAACTATATGCCAATAAAATGGACAACCATGGAGAAACAGACAAATTCTTGGAAAGGTACAATTTTTCACGTCTGAACCAGGAAGAATAAGAAAATATAAACAGACCTATCACAAGTAATGAAATTGAAACTGTCATTAAAAATCTTCCAACAAACAAAAGTCCAGGACCAGAAAGCTTCACAGGCGAAATCTATCAAACATTTAAAGAAGAGCTAGCACCCATCCTTCTCAAAATCTTGCAGAGAATTGCAGAGGAGGGAATAGAC
>NC_041220.1:82680522-82696124 GCF_002837175.3 Physeter macrocephalus | reverse complement strand
CCTAACACCATACACAAAAATAAACTCCAAATGGATTAAAGACTTCAATGTAAAACCAGACACTATAAAACTTTTAGAGGAAAACATAAGAAAAACACTCTTTGACAAAAACCACAGCAAGATCTTTTTTGACCCACTTCCTAAAGTAACAGAACTAAATGGAAAATAAGCAAATGGGACTTAATTAAACTTAAAAGCTTTTGAAGAGCAAAGGAAACCATAAGCAAGACAAAAAGACAACCCTCAGAATGGGAGAAAATAGTTGCAAGTGAAACAACTGACAAAGAATTAATCTCCAGGAGACATACAGATGGCCAAGAGGCACATGAAAAGCTGCTCAACATCACTAATTATTAGAGAAATGCAAATCAAAACTACAATGAGGTATCACCTCACGCCAGTCAGAATGGCCATTATCAAAAAATCTACAAACAGTAAATGCTGGAATGGGTGTGGTGAAAAGGGAACCCTCCTGCACTGTTGGTGGGAATGTAAATTGATACTACCACTATGTAGAACAGTATGGATGTTCCTTAAAAAACTAAAATTAGAACTACCATATGACCCAATAATCCCACTATTGGGCCTATCCCTTGAGGAAACCATAATTCAAAAAGAGACATGTGCTACATTGTTCATTACAGCACTATTTACAATAGCCAGGACATGGAACCAACCTAAATGTCCATCGACAGATGAATGGATAAAGAAGATGTGGCACATATATACAATGGAATATTACTCAGCCATAAAAACTAATGAAATTGAGTTATTTGTAGTCAGGTGGATGGACCTAGATTCTGTCATACAGAGTGAAGTAAGTCAGAAAGAGAAAAACAAATACCATATGCTAACGCATATATGTGGAATCTAAAAAAAAAAAAGTACTGATGAACCTAGTTACAGGGCATGAATAAAGAGGTAGACATAGAGAATGGACTTGATGACATGCTGTGGGAGGGCTAAGCTAGGGCAAAGTGAGAGTAGCATCGACATATATACACTACCAAATGTAAAATAGTTGTCTGGTGGGAAGCAGCAGCATAGCACAGGGAGATTGGCTCAGTGCTTTGTGATGTCCTAGAGGGGTGGGAAAGAGAGGATGGGAGGGAGGCTCAAGAGGGAGGTGATATGGAGATATATGTATACCATAGCTGATTCACTTTGTTCTGCAACAGAAATTAACACAGTATTGTGAAGCAATTATACTCCAATTAATATCTATTAAAAAAACTAGAATTAAGTAAAATTATCTCTATTAGCTGATGATTTGACATTAATTCTTACAAAAATCAATGCTAACAAAAAAGTGAAGTAGCAGATATAAAATTAATACTCAAAAATCAATAGCCTGTATTTTTTGAAGTGATAATTTGAAAGATATAAGAGAAAATTATATATACAGTATCATAATAAAGACAAAATATCTACATGTAAAATTTAATAAGAACTGCTTAATACACATGTGAGGCAATTTTTAAAAACTCCTGAAATACACTAATGTGGACTCGAACAAATGAAAACTACCTCTTTTTCTTGCACAGAATAACAATGTTATAAACCTAGATAATACATAGATTTAGCGTGAACCTAAAACAAATACTAAATACCAACAAGTATTTGTCGGTATTTTTGAGCTAGAAAAATTTATTGTAAAGTTAATATGGAAAAAAATAAATATGCAAAGTGTGTAGGAAAACACTGGGGAAAAAATCAATGAGGAGAACTGTCAGATATAAAACATACTATAAAGTCTCTCTTTCATAAGTGTGATACTAGTCCATGACCAGTGTTACAGAATAGAAAGACCAGAAAAATACTCCAAAATTCATTAGAACTTAGAATTTTATAAAGGGAGATTCTAGATCATTTAAGAAATAATTACATTTAACTAAATACTGTGGGACCATTTCTGGAGTGGGCTCAAGAAAGAAGGATAAGAAATTGTTACAGCTAGGACTGAAATCTCTTCCCAGTAATTTTTTACTAAAAAAGGTGGTAGAGTGTGAGAAATTAGTTGAATGTTGATTTGGTTTCAAGATTTTTTAGCATGCTCGAATGTTGATTGGAATAATAGAGAGGAAGAAAACTATAAGTAAGGAAAGAGAAGTGAGAATTATAGGAATGGGATGTTTGGGTAGGTGAGAAGCATGTAAGTCTAGATTTTGAAAGTTATATTATAGGAGGGAAGGTAGCATATAAGGATTTAGATGAAGGTAGTTTAGTATCTTTTGGCGGTGGAATTTTTTTTTAAAGAAACTATTGCAGATCATATCAGGAAATATTCCAACAGGAGGGAGTGTTAGCAGACATCAAAAATAAAAGGAGAATTATCCTAGCCCAAGATTTAATATAATTATCTTAAGACAATAACTGGTAAACACCACCAATTCTCATGACAAAAAGTTGTAGGAAAAAATAGACATGAAAGAAGAACCCACACCTGTTGAAACTGTAAATTATTCCACTTGTGCAGTCATAGATAGGAAAAAAAAATGAGAATGAGAGCAGTTATGTTAAAACATTAAATAAGGTAAAGCAGATTTCTTATCAGAAGGAAAATCAATCTGTTGAGTAAAGAAAAGTATTGAGTATCAACCACTGACACCACTGACAACCAGTGAGCCACTTCAGCATTTTACTAGTGGTCCTAATTGGTACAAAAAAACAAGGGAAAGAAATCAGGGATGATAAAAAGAAGAATCACAGATGTCCCTTCTCATGGTTTATGTGATTATTTATACACACCCCCCCAAAAAACCCATGAAATTCTATAAACTATTAGAGCATATAAACAAATTGAATACGATTGTTATTGCAATATCAGAATCAGAAATTCAATAGTATTTCTATACAACCGCAAGAACCAAGAAATGTTTTTTTAAATAAAATATCCCACTACTATAATAGCAAAATTTATTTTCCCTTATGTAGGAAAAGCTGTCTAAATAAATATGTCTGAGAACTTTATGAAGAAAATTATGTAAATGTTTTACAAAGTATGGCTGACAGTCTTCCTTGTTTAACTAAAAAGTGATTCTATACCTATCCCTCTTTAACAAAATAATAATCTTTTTCATACTTTTCTTGTTCTGAAGGAAAGTGGACTATTACCTGGTCTAGAGTGATTATTTTGATCAATAGATGTAAATGGAAATCTGCTGCGGAGTTTCTTTGAAAAACATTCCTATTATAATTAGGAAGGCCATGATGCATAAGGAAAAGTGCTCTATCCCATGCCACTCCTGGCATCTTGCCTTCCAGTGCATGCAGATGTGCTATGTGTTAAACTGTTAAACTAAACTTCTGACTATAAAGAGAAAGTTAAGAGAATCACAGAAATGCTAAACTAGAGACATGCCATTGAGTTACAAAACAAGTGTCAGCATTGGCCTGTCTCCAGATTTCTTGTTATGTAAGAAAAATTGTTTACTCTTGTGTAAGTCATGACTACTTGGATACTCTATTGATTGCACTCTATTGATTGATATCTGAAATCATTCTTCTGATTTGAAGGGTACTAAAGGATGCTTAAATAAATGATGAATACCATGTTCATAGAAAGATCCCAATCAGGTTAGCAAAATTAAATGTCTGATAACGTCAAGGGTATTGAGTAATCTGTAGCTGTATAACAAACCATCCCCAAACTCAGTGGCTGAAAATAACAATCATTAGTTACCCATAATACTGGATGAGCAATTTGGGCTAGGCTCAGCTGGGCAGTCCTTCTACTGGTCTTCCTTCCATCTGATGGCTTCACAGGGCTGGATTCAAGGTGGTCTCACTCAGATGGCTGTTGGCTATGGTATCTCTTTTCTTCTTCACATGTTCTATCTTTCTCCAGTAAGGTAGACGAGGATTCTTCACATAATATTATATATTCTCCAAAGAAGGGAAGGCAGAATCTGCAAGGTCTCTTGAGGTCTAGGCTTTAGATTTCACCTAATGTAATTTCCACCATATTTTGTTGGTCAAAACCTATTACAGGGCAAGCCAAAATTCAGTGGGTAGGAAACAGACTCTACTTCTTGAAGGGAGAAGCTATAAATTGTCGTGGTCATGTTTTCAATCTCTATCCAAATCATGGCAAGAATATGTGTAAATATGTAGAGTACTGGTGATGGTGTAAAAAGTTTGATAGATTGCAAGAAGAGTTTGTCAATATCGATCAGAATTAAATCTGCATGTATCTTCCAAACTAGCAATTTCACTTCTATAGATATACTCTAAAGAAAATCTTGCATATGTGTATAGGAAAGCAAGTATAAGGATGCAAATGACAGAATTGTCTGTAAATCAAAAAATTGGAAACCAATTTAATGTCCATCAACTGAATACATAAATTAGAGTACATTCATAAATGGGGAACTGTAGTTACTTAAAGTGAATGAACTAGAATTACATGTATTACTATGTATTAATTTTGAAATTATAATGTCAAATTTAAAAGCAAGTTACAAAAGGATACTATAGTATGGTAGGACTTACATAAATTTAAGAAGTAATATGATAGTATATATTGTTATGGAGGTATATGTAAGTATATGAGAAAAATTATTAGGAAAGATGCAGATCAACCTCAGGATAATGCTTATCTCTGGGACTGAGAAGGTAAGAATGGTTTCAATTTTATCTGTAATATGTTGTTTTTTAACGTCTACCTAAAGCTATTTGGACAAATATTAATATTCATAAAATCTGTTTTATGTGTACATTGGTGACTGTTCTATTATCTTTTACAGTTCTTGCCTGCTTGAAATCTTTCAGAGGTAAGAGAATTTTAAATAAAATATAATCCATGTTGTGTTTTCATAGAATATCTTTAGAAATTTATAAACCTAATTAGTACCAGTGGGTGTCTTTGAGGAAGCGAATCAGAGAGCTAAGGGGTACACAGGGTAAAGAAGACCTGGAGCTTTATACCTTTGATACTCTATAAATTTTTATAACATGATCATGTGCTACCTGTAAAAATATATTATTTCTCCATAACGATCATGTCATGCTTGAAAATGTGAAATAAATCATACAACCTCTTGGCCATTCTTCAGTTTGAGTAAGTTGGATGATCCTCATTACATATTCTTTAAGAGACCTCTGTCTGTCACCCTCATTCGATGAAAAACTTTCAGCTGGTTCTCCATTCCATTTAAGGAACACTTTTTGACCTTCTCTGAAGCTGCTGGAAATTTTCTATTCTCATAAGAGTCTGACAAGGCCACACTTATTCTGCCCTTTCGCTCTCATTGTCATTTAAAGGTCAGGTTGTGTCAAATCTATGCTCATTTGTTCTACCATATGTTATTTGAAATCACACAAGCCTGAAAAGCCTGAAGCCCAGAACATAAAGTAACAGTTTAAAACTTGAATAAAAAAGTTATAATTTTTATGAAACTCATTTTTGAATATATATGCAATTCAGCATCAAATTAAAAATGAAAAGTTGATATGCTTCTTATCAAATCATTAATTTTGGTGCATTTCACATGAGATAGACTCATTCATTTGTGCATTTAGCAAATACTGTAGAGAGTCTCCTGTATGCCAAGCATTGTTCTAGGTGCTAGGGATAGATATAGTAGTGGATGAAACTACTTTCTTTCCCACATGCATCTTGCACTGTTGGGGAGAGACAGACAACAACCAAACCACTATACATGTCAGACTATGAGAGAAATATGGAGTAAAACAAACCAGGATGAGGAAGATAAGAGGAGCAGGGAGGTGGGAGGTGCTACTCTTTAATAGAAATTGGTTGTTACAGAATGTCTACTTTATATACCAATATTTAAACAGAGACCTAGGAAAGTGATAAGAGCTTTCTGTGGAGTGTTCCAAGGCAGAAGGAACAGCATGTGCAAAGGGCTTGGGAAGAAATATGCTTGGTGTACCCAAGGAATCACATGACTGCTATGTAGAGAGTGAAGGAAAAACGTAGGGGAAAGGTAAAAATGTAGTAAGAGTTCACACTGGGACCTTGTAAGACATTTTAAAAAGGCCATTGTCAGTACATTAGCCATTATATTGAATGAGGATTTCTGGGCAAGAGGAGTAGAGTGTAGAGAAGAAAGGGTGGAAGCAGGAACACCAGTGAAGAGGCAACTGATGATTGATTGATGATGTGAAGAAAGAGAGAATTCAGATGTTTAAGAAACTGGATGAATGCTAGTGTCATCCAGTTAGATAAGGAAAACAGGAATAGTTTGCGAAGAAAGATGATGTGTTCCCTTGGACACTTTGAGTGACAGGTGCCTGTGAACGATGCTGTGGTGCTACTCAGAAAGGAGCTCAATGTTCACTTTTTTTTAATGTTTTTTATCACTTTTTTCAGCAACATTCAGCATCTAGGTGCACATGAGGAGCAGCCAATCAGAAAAATGCAACCTTGTTTTGTGTTTTCAAGTCAAGTGAAACAGTTTAATAGGGCAAGAGGGTTGAAGGCACTGAAAAACAAAGAGTCCAAATGAAAAAACAGGATATATGATCTATTGGAAAGGAAACCAAGACTGGTGATTGCAAGTAGATAAGGAGAAACAAGAGAGCTTTGTGTAAACACATCAATGAGGCTGATGAGTTGATGTTGGAAATAGTTCAGAGGGAGAGTATGAAGGAGACTAAACTATTATCTGAAACTAGGCTTATAATTCCACCTAAATGCATGTTTAAGGATCATAGTCCTATATGTAGGTGGCCATTGTAAGGTGGAAGATAAGATCATTTGACATGAGGAAATTAAAAATAAGAGACTAGATGTTGGATAAATCTTATCCAGGATGACGTTGGAACTTGCCGGGAAAAGGAGGACTGTAAGCCAGATATGTATACTTTTTTTTCTTTAAACCGAATGTATTTTTTAAAAATAAATAAATTTATTTATTTATTTATTTTTGACTGCATTGGTCTTTGTTGCTGCACGTGGGCTTTCTCTAGTTGCGGCAAGCCGGGATTACTCTTCGTTGTGGTGCGCAGGCTTCTCATTGCAGTGGCTTCTCTTGTCGCCGAGCACGGGCTCTAGGCACGCGGGCCTCAGTAGTTGTGGCACGCAAGCTCAGTAGTTGTGGCGCATGGGCTTAGCTGCTCCACGGCATGTGGGATCTTCCCAGACCAGGGTTCGAACCTGTGTCCCCCGCATTGGCAGGGGGATTCTTAATCACTGCGCCACCAGCAAGGTCCCCAGATACGTAGACTTTCAATGAGTGGGGAGTCAGCAGCCAATCAATCAATGGCAGCTTAGAGAGAGGTTAAGGCTGATGCCAAAAAAAGCAGATATACTTACTTGAAAGTGAGGAAGTAATGATTTTGATTTACAGTGGAGAGCTACAAGGACACCAACTGCATCTCAAGATGGTTTCCAGAAGAATAATCTTGTCTCAGGAAAGTCGCAGGAAGCATTATCTTAAGAGGAGAGTCAAGTTCCAGAGGGCGCAACAGAAAGGTGGTACTAAAGAGGAACAATGAAAGGTTAAGAAAAAATATTATTTTCAGATAAAAGGGGACAGGAGAAAGAGTAGACAGCCCAAGACAATCTATTTGGATTGTTGAGCAAGGTTAACAGAGATTTGGCATGTTGTATTAAACTTACTTCAAGGTTGTAAGAGAAAAAAACTCAGAACTTCTTGCAGGATTGATGTCTTTAGGCAAAATCAGAGAATACATTTAGGAACAAAAACAAGAAACTACACAAAATTCCCTGAGGCAAGCCTCCTTTCTCTATGATTTTCTTAGGTTTGTGTTTTTCCTAGAGCCCTGCGCAGACTAGCATCAGTCTCTTCCCCTCTCCAATCCATCCAGGACACAGGGAATCCTTCATTATTGTTTATATCTTGTCCTTAACTCGCTCAAAAACAGTCACTGTCTCCCCATAGACCAGAATAGTGGAACTTTAAATATTCTAGTTAGGCTGTTCACTATTAAGCCAAAGAGCTTTCCAGCTGCCATGAATTGGGGAAAACCAAGGACATGGAAAAGTAAAATGTCACTTGGGTATCCTCTGAGCAGAATGGAATGGATGAGCTGAATCATTTAGTTGTATAGCAGCAGTAATTACAGACATTTGTAACTGTGTATAACAATGAGGTTTTCCATCATGTCATATCAACAATCAGCTCTTGAAAAGAGAGCAAATTATTGCATGATCGTTGGCATCTTGTTGATATGCAGCAGGCAGGGGGTTAATGCTCAGACTCCCCTTTGTATGTTGAGAACATCTGTAGAAAAGGCAGCTGGAAGTATGGCAGACCACAGAGGAGTGTATTCAAGTTTTAGTTTCAACCCAAGCGGAATTAGAGATGTCAACCAAATGTTTGCTATTAATCTATTTTGCCTGGTTTGCATCTTACTATACCACATATCAGTGTTTCTCCCGATTGGCACTGACTGATCATGACAATGTGATATCTACAGTACATCAGCAGTGAACTCAGCAACATGCAGAAGATAACGATGGAGACATTTCATGGACGGAGACTTTAGAGAGGGCTGAAAAGTAAGCAGAAAAGTGGGGACAAATGTTGATACAAAACATTTAATTAGAAAGGATTTCATTTTATTGTTCTGCAATAAATTTCGAAGAACTAATATTAAAATACAAAAAAGAAATGGTTTAAAGAAGAATTTAAACACTAAAAAAAAAAAAAAAAAAATAGATGAGGTTCTCATTCTGTCCAGAGGGAAGACACGTTGTTCTGGAGTGACCACAAAGGACCACAGTGTTGGGCTTGACTGTGATTCTGCTTATTAAGCACATGCAAGTTAAAATATAGATACATTTAAAGAATTAACTTGGATACTTATATGAGAACTCTTCCTCTTCATGCAAGTTGGAAACTTCAGAAGGATGAGGAATAAATATTACATCAAAATGTCCATTCAAATCAGTCTCATTATCTTCAGTAACCATGGGGAGAGTGGCATAAAAATCAGATGACCTTCATATTCCAAAAAGTAACCGAGTCTCAAAGATTGGTGAATAAATGATATATTTATTCAAAATGACAATGGATCCTATGTAAATCACTCCTCACTGGCATAATGTCATAAAATCATGAAATGGACCCCAAAATTGATTTTCCCAGATTACTGAAATGCATTACATGTATTTAGAAATAAGTATAAGAAAAGTATTTATGGAGTGGGTAATATATTCTGGAAACAATGCTGTGTACTTTGTAGAGTTCACTATAATCTAGCAGGTTGAATTTTATGATTCCTACATCATAGAAGAAAAAAGACAGCCAAAGTTAAGGTACATTAGGTTAGTAAAAGGGAGAGAAAAAAAATTTGAATTCAGTCTGCTAGCACCAAAATGCATACACTTTCTATTATACCACCACCCCCTACTGAAAATATTAAAGGTAAAAAGCAAAATGTTTTTTTGAAATATTTGGTCTACTTAGCACAGCTTTGTCAATACTGGAGTTGAGAGCATTGTCAAATGTGTATAATTAACTATAGAGTTTCATGGCATGTACAGTGTGTAGGTAGACTGGTTTGTTACTACATAACATTTTTTAAACTTTATCTCTAAGTAAAGTAGAAATATAATTACAAAACCATGGCAAATTTGGGTTTCCTCTAATGATAGGCAATATTAACTTCCTGCTAATCATTAAATGGAATCTGTGTGCAAAGGCAATTTTTCTGTCCACTGTAAAGTACTGATATTTTCACCAGTGTCACTGTATTTAAAACAAATCGAGTCAGGGAATTTACTAATCCCTTCAATAATGAGACCAATTGTAAGATTCACTTATCAGTTATATATTCCACCCATGAGGTGTGGGTGTTGGAGATAATTTCATGCTCAAAAATAATTATTAAACGGCAAGCAGCTTTTCTTTTTGTTATTCCATTCTGGGAGTCTTGGGAGTTTTACATTTATGTGAGGTACACTTTAAAAAGTAAATGACATGGGAATATTTTTAAACATATTAGTGATAAAGAAGGAAAAGAGCTGTTGACTAGAGAGGCTAAGCACCCACCATATGGATTCTAACATTTTAATTATTCTGTTCTTTTTCTTTTTAAAGCAACTCTTAGCGGTAATAATTTTTCAACTAATTAAAGACCAGATGCTACTTAACAAGCTAGATACCCAATTAGGAATCTGAAACCAGCTAAACAACCTTTACTGCCAGCCAGCTAGCTGAATCACCTCCTGTCATTGGCATGAAATTGATTATTTTTTGTTTTGTTAAATGCACATTGTTGTCACTGGATCTCTATCCTGCTTTTCTTTCAGAAGGGTTGAACAATCTGACAGCCCATTCAATCTCATTTTCTGGACAAGGTTGAGACCTGTAACAAGGTCCTTCATCTGTCTTTGCAAATATAATTACGGCATGGCTGTGGGGAATTATATTTTTCAGAAAAAAGAAAACTTGAAATACAGAATGTAACCACAAACAACAGCTCAATATTACTTAGTGATTGACAATGAGATAATGGTACTATGTAAAATGGTTTTTATATACCCAGGAAAAATATCATTCCCCCCAAATAGTTATATTTCTACATATAACAAAGAAGCTTAATTTTAATGGTAATGACTTTTGTGCTTAAGAATATCTTAAATAATGAAATGGGTGGTGCCAAGATACGTCACAGAGAAATAAACTTTCAAAATGCAGGTTTCTTGTATTCACCATGTTTTTCCCTCTATGAGAGTTCAAAATGGTTTATCTTACAAAGCAATAAAATCTCCCAAACTGCTGGAGGAAATAACATATTTAGTATTGATGCTATCAAAAGTTTTTAAATGAAATATAATACTCAAAATGTGTTTTTGACTGTTTTAAACAGTTGTTGCTGCTCAAAACTGAGTAAATAAATCAAATTGAAATCCAGAGACGATTAATCATGCATGACAAACTGACATTTTTTCTTTGATTCATAAAGAGAATTCAGAATATTCTCTCAGAATTTCCCAATGCCTGGCAAATCCCTACCTGTCAGACACCTTAGAAATTGGTGGAAGGGAAGTCTACAGGTCACCATTTCAGCTGAACTGAATAATTCTTAATAGCCTGGAAGAGCTTATGCTATTGACAGAGGTGTCAGATACTACTGCATCAGGGGTACAACCATCTCTCACTACATTCTTTGCTGTGGCGGTTTTCTGTAGCCATATTCCTGTGCTCTAAGCACAGTGGGTGCTCAATAAACATTGTTTATTGGCTGCCATTACATCTGCTGTGAACGATGGTGAGTGTATCCAAGGATCCTCTGGCAGCTCTAGCAAATGGTGAGGATAATGTACTGGGTAACATGGGACTGAAGTGTTCAAGCCCTTATCAGGGGACTGGCTCTGACTCCACAAGCGTGGAATTGGGTTGAAAAAGATATCATGAGGGGTGGCAATCTAGAGCATATTCTGACTCTTTCTTGGGTGCAGGATGTAAGCAGTGTTTAGAATGTGAATTATGGCTGAGTCTTCACCAGGGTGCCTCCCAGGACAAATGTTGTAGCCGGAAGGCACTTTCTTGAGCTGAAAATTTATCTGCTCAATGCTGACTATTGCTTACACTAGAAAGTGAAATTGTCTTTGTCAGGTGTGCCAGTAGGGAAAGAAACAGTAACTGGAAGTCAATTTTTATTCCACAATTCTTCATTTCTCTATAATGCTGTCACAGAAATTTTCTAGAAGGCAGGTCACATCCTGTCACAATTCTGCTTAAACACTTTAATGACTTTCCACTGCCTGCGAAATCACATTCAGGGTCCTTAGCATGACAGACAAATCCTCTGTGAACTGTCTCTGGCCTCCTCCTTTTAAATTTCTTGTCTGACTCAGATTTCCTTGGATAACAATAAATCACCTATTCGGCATTTACAGTTTGCTAAGTGCTCTTTTATGTACTTCACATACATAAACTCTCAATTCTCAAATAACCCTATGAGATAGGTACTATTTCAACTTGTTACAGATGGAGAAACTAAGGCACAGAGAGGAGAGGAGATTTACCCAACGTTAGAAGTGAGATTCTAACCCAAATCCACCCAGATCCATGCTCTTGGCCACCATGCTACCACTGTAGATGCCCAAGAAAACCTCTTTACCTTTGCATTTGCTATTCCCTCCATCTTGAATGCCTTTCTCCTTTATAGCTGACTGAGCTCCAAATTTCAAGACTCAGCTAAGGAATTTCTTTCCCTATGAAGCTATCTCTGCTATTTCAAATGGAGTTACCTACCCTCTCTCTCTCTTTTTTATATTGATACTAGACCTTGGTAAAAACTAGCAACAACCACAGCTACAAACACCAGATCCACAACAACAGAAATAATAATTACCATGTATCTATCACTTACTATGGCACTTACTATGTGCTTGTCATTGTCATATACCAACTTCAGTCTCCACCATAGCACTGAACAATAGCATGACACAGAGAAGTTAAGTGACTTGCCCAAGGTCAGGCAGATAATGAGTTACAGAGCTTGGATCCAAATCCAGATCGGCCTGTACCAAATGTGGGACCACTTGTGAAAAAATTAAGAATTTAAGATGGCTACAGAAGAGTGTTAACCCAAGTGTGGGCTCTTTTAAACATGAGTACCTGTGTGACTGCACTGAATGCATAGCCATTAAGCCATCCCTGGAAGGAACCAGTGGGAATGCCACTAAATATTTACTCATTAAATTACTGGGTATGTTACTGACTTTAGGACTGAGGTACACAAATGGATATGCTAATGTTGAACTATTCTTGCATTTCCAGAATAAATCTCACTGGTCTGTGAAGTATTTATTTTTATGGTGGTACTGGATTTTACTTGCTAATGTTTTACTTATAATTTTACATTTATATTTCTTCATGCTATTATTACCAATGTAAATATTAAAGTTATACATGCTTCATTAAAAGTATTCAAAAATTATTTTTCCCTTCTGGAAATATTTGTGTATCATTATGATTACGATTATCTAGTCTCTGCAATGTATTAAGAATTTCTCCATGAAAGCACCTACATCTATTTTGAGTAGTGTGTCTTTAAAAACATTATTTCCTTCAGGAAAATAACTTGGTTTAAACCATTCTATCTCTACACTAATAAAATTTGGTAAATTTTATTTTCACTGTATACCTTCTCTTTGTCTAGGTTTCCAAATATAATTTGTATGGATTTATATAGGGTAATCTCATAATTTTTCTAATATTTTTCTGTTTCAATGGTTCTTTCCCTTTATCATTTTTAACTTATAAATTTGCACTTTTTCCTTTTCTGTTTTTATTAGGCTACTTAGTGTTTGTCTATAAGAATCAGTCTTTTATTTACTAATTCTAATTTTGTCCTGTTTTCTCTCTCTAATCCTGTATGAACAGTTTTTCTTAAATCTATGATTTTACTTTTATTTTATTTTTCTCTTACTATCTTTTAATTTTGGATTTACTTAGTGTGTTATCTCCTTTATTCTTTTCATTTTTATTTTTTAGACATTTAAAAATTTTTATTTCTATTTTATCTTTTCTCCTGCAATTGTATGACAGATTTCCCACCAGATGAAAGTGTTATTTTTTTCTTATTATTAATTCTAGTTTTATTGTGTAGTGATCAAAGAATATTGTTTATGTTATTTCTACTGTAAGGATTTTAATGAAGCATTCATTGATAATATAAAATCAATTTTTGTGAAAACTAAATGAATGCCTAAGAATAAGGTATATTCTGTGCTATAAGCATATAAAGTTTCATGGATAAATACATAACAAAACATATCAATAAAACGTACCTTATTAATTACATTATTTAGATCTCCTATATCCTTATTTATTTGTTTGTGTAGCCTTTCTTGGACTAAGCATATTGTATTAAAGGTGTTAAAGGTTAAAGTATTTTATTATTTATGTGTTTCTGTTTATTTCTCCTTGTATTACCTGCAGCTTCTGTTTTAAGTAATTGTTGTGTAATTTGCTGCATATTCATAATTATTTCTATCAACATTGTACATTTTGTTCTGTAATATTTCGAGTTGTTCATCATTGTCATGCTTAATGATTTTTGGCCTGAATTCCACTTCCATCTGTATTCAGATCAGAACTCTTGGTTTCTAGTTAGTTTCATTTTGTGATGTAAGGATTTCCCATATATATTTGCCTACCCTTCTATTTTTAGTCTTATTGAATAATTTTATTTTAGTGTGTCTCTTATCTAAAACAGAGTTGATTCTTGGTCAGTAAGGCAATTTGAAATGTTCTTTCTTTTAATAGATAAGTTAAGCACACTTGTGCTTATTGATATGATTGATATATTTCTTCTTAACTTAGTATAATATTTTATATATACTTTTCCTTTCTGAATGTGTTCTATTTTCTCCTTTTCTGTTTCTTTTGTTATTTATAAAGGTTTGGGGTTTTCTTCCGGAGATTACCATTTTAATAACACCTTTAATAATGTGCTTGGTCCACTTTACCTTACTTAGATTTCTACTACAGTTATTCCCTGCTTTTTAAAAATTTGCTTTATGCTACCTCCCTTTCACAAAAGACCTACATTAGTACCTGTTTTCACTAACCAAAAGAAATCTGAAGAGGACTTGCATTTTTAGGAAAAAAGGTGAAAAGTGAAAATAGCATTCAGCATTTGCTTTGCAGCTACAGTTAGAGAGGCAGCACACACCCAGAGCAGTGAGAAAGGCACAGCAAGTTCCTTCCCCAGGAACTGCACTCAGCATCTCAGCATCAAGCCACCATAGCTTTGAACTGTGTCCATGAGCATCTGTGCTTGATCTCAGTTTATTTTGTGCATCTGTTAGCAAGATGTGTCCTGAGGTAATTGTTTCTTGCTTTATGCCATTTCAGCCTACGAAAGGTTTCATAGGAATGTTCTACTTTCAGATACTGGCGAAACCTGTATTTGATTTATCAGTTTACAGTGATACACACTGACTCCACCTATTTTTTAAATGACCATTGCTGAGCTTATTCTAATTACTTCTTCATCTTCTCTTTCTCCTTTTTATAGTGTTATTACTTTTTAATGTCAGGGAAGATAACAATTATATTCTATTCTTCTACCCTTAAGTATACAATTAAATATATTCAGTGGTCACTTTAAATTATTTTGCCAAAAATATCACAGTCAATTCTTGGTTGTATGATGCTCAGTTTTTTGTATATTTCTCAGAAAGAGCTTTTGGATACAGTATTCCCTGAGTCTTGGCATGTTTAAATCTGTTTCTATTACCATGATAATTGAAGGACAGTTTGGTTGGATATAAAATCCTTGGCCCACATATGCCTATCCTTAAGCGTTTTTGTTTTTTTTTTTAATGCTACTATAAGGTTGTCTTTGTCTGTTCTTGTCAAAAAATCTGATGTCAAATGATTTTTCTATGTAAGTGACTTGGTTTTTGTTTTGTTTTATATTTTATTGATTTTCCAGGGGAATTTGTTATCTTTAAAATCAAATACTTTTACTCTGTGTTTTGAGATGACAAACCTTAATCAATCTTTCCAGATACACCAGGTATCCTTTTAATATGTAAGTTTTTTATTTCCATAGAGTTGTCTTGGAAAATCACTTTAAGTATTAATTCTGTTGCATTGTTTGGTTTTTCTGCATATAATTCAAGTAGGCATATGTTTGATGTATTTTTT
>NC_041220.1:82651152-82680438 GCF_002837175.3 Physeter macrocephalus | reverse complement strand
GGTGCGCAGGCTTCTCATTGCAGTGGCTTCTCTTGTCGCCGAGCACGGGCTCTAGGCACGCGGGCCTCAGTAGTTGTGGCACGCAAGCTCAGTAGTTGTGGCGCATGGGCTTAGCTGCTCCACGGCATGTGGGATCTTCCCAGACCAGGGTTCGAACCTGTGTCCCCCGCATTGGCAGGGGGATTCTTAACCACTGCGCCACCAGCAAGGTCCCCAGATACGTAGACTTTCAATGAGTGGGGAGTCAGCAGCCAATCAATCAATGGCAGCTTAGAGAGAGGTTAAGGCTGATGCCAAAAAAAGCAGATATACTTACTTGAAAGTGAGGAAGTAATGATTTTGATTTACAGTGGAGAGCTACAAGGACACCAACTGCATCTCAAGATGGTTTCCAGAAGAATAATCTTGTCTCAGGAAAGTCGCAGGAAGCATTATCTTAAGAGGAGAGTCAAGTTCCAGAGGGCACAACAGAAAGGTGGTACTAAAGAGGAACAATGAAAGGTTAAGAAAAATATTATTTTCAGATAAAAGGGGACAGGAGAAAGAGTAGACAGCCCAAGACAATCTATTTGGATTGTTGAGCAAGGTTAACAGAGATTTGGCATGTTGTATTAAACTTACTTCAAGGTTGTAAGAGAAAAAAACTCAGAACTTCTTGCAGGATTGATGTCTTTAGGCAAAATCAGAGAATACATTTAGGAACAAAAACAAGAAACTACACAAAATTCCCTGAGGCAAGCCTCCTTTCTCTATGATTTTCTTAGGTTTGTGTTTTTCCTAGAGCCCTGCGCAGACTAGCATCAGTCTCTTCCCCTCTCCAATCCATCCAGGACACAGGGAATCCTTCATTATTGTTTATATCTTGTCCTTAACTCGCTCAAAAACAGTCACTGTCTCCCCATAGACCAGAATAGTGGAACTTTAAATATTCTAGTTAGGCTGTTCACTATTAAGCCAAAGAGCTTTCCAGCTGCCATGAATTGGGGAAAACCAAGGACATGGAAAAGTAAAATGTCACTTGGGTATCCTCTGAGCAGAATGGAATGGATGAGCTGAATCATTTAGTTGTATAGCAGCAGTAATTACAGACATTTGTAACTGTGTATAACAATGAGGTTTTCCATCATGTCATATCAACAATCAGCTCTTGAAAAGAGAGCAAATTATTGCATGATCGTTGGCATCTTGTTGATATGCAGCAGGGGGTTAATGCTCAGACTCCCCTTTGTATGTTGAGAACATCTGTAGAAAAGGCAGCTGGAAGTATGGCAGACCACAGAGGAGTGTATTCAAGTTTTAGTTTCAACCCAAGCGGAATTAGAGATGTCAACCAAATGTTTGCTATTAATCTATTTTGCCTGGTTTGCATCTTACTATACCACATATCAGTGTTTCTCCCGATTGGCACTGACTGATCATGACAATGTGATATCTACAGTACATCAGCAGTGAACTCAGCAACATGCAGAAGATAACGATGGAGACATTTCATGGACGGAGACTTTAGAGAGGGCTGAAAAGTAAGCAGAAAAGTGGGGACAAATGTTGATACAAAACATTTAATTAGAAAGGATTTCATTTTATTGTTCTGCAATAAATTTCGAAGAACTAATATTAAAATACAGAAAAGAAATGGTTTAAAGAAGAATTTAAACACTAAAAAAAAAAAAAAAAAATAGATGAGGTTCTCATTCTGTCCAGAGGGAAGACACGTTGTTCTGGAGTGACCACAAAGGACCACAGTGTTGGGCTTGACTGTGATTCTGCTTATTAAGCACATGCAAGTTAAAATATAGATACATTTAAAGAATTGACTTGGATACCTATATGAAAACTCTTCCTCTACATGCAAGTTGGAAACTTCAGAAGGATGAGGAATAAATATTACATCAAAATGTCCATTCAAATCAGTCTCATTATCTTCAGTAACCATGGGGAGAGTGGCATAAAAATCAGATGACCTTCATATTCCAAAAAGTAACCGAGTCTCAAAGATTGGTGAATAAATGATATATTTATTCAAAATGACAATGGATCCTATGTAAATCACTCCTCACTGGCATAATGTCATAAAATCATGAAATGGACCCCAAAATTGATTTTCCCAGATTACTGAAATGCATTACATGTATTTAGAAATAAGTATAAGAAAAGTATTTATGGAGTGGGTAATATATTCTGGAAACAATGCTGTGTACTTTGTAGAGTTCACTATAATCTAGCAGGTTGAATTTTATGATTCCTACATCATAGAAGAAAAAAGACAGCCAAAGTTAAGGTACATTAGGTTAGTAAAAGGGAGAGAAAAAAAATTTGAATTCAGTCTGCTAGCACCAAAATGCATACACTTTCTATTATACCACCACCCCCTACTGAAAATATTAAAGGTAAAAAGCAAAATTTTTTTTGAAATATTTGGTCTACTTAGCACAGCTTTGTCAATACTGGAGTTGAGAGCATTGTCAAATGTGTATAATTAACTATAGAGTTTCATGGCATGTACAGTGTGTAGGTAGACTGGTTTGTTACTACATAACATTTTTTAAACTTTATCTCTAAGTAAAGTAGAAATATAATTACAAAACCATGGCAAATTTGGGTTTCCTCTAATGATAGGCAATATTAACTTCCTGCTAATCATTAAATGGAATCTGTGTGCAAAGGCAATTTTTCTGTCCACTGTAAAGTACTGATATTTTCACCAGTGTCACTGTATTTAAAACAAATCGAGTCAGGGAATTTACTAATCCCTTCAATAATGAGACCAATTGTAAGATTCACTTATCAGTTATATATTCCACCCATGAGGTGTGGGTGTTGGAGATAATTTCATGCTCAAAAATAATTATTAAACGGCAAGCAGCTTTTCTTTTTGTTATTCATTCTGGGAGTCTTGGGAGTTTTACATTTATGTGAGGTACACTTTAAAAAGTAAATGACATGGGAATATTTTTAAACATATTAGTGATAAAGAAGGAAAAGAGCTGTTGACTAGAGAGGCTAAGCACCCACCATATGGATTCTAACATTTTAATTATTCTGTTCTTTTTCTTTTTAAAGCAACTCTTAGCGGTAATAATTTTTCAACTAATTAAAGACCAGATGCTACTTAACAAGCTAGATACCCAATTAGGAATCTGAAACCAGCTAAACAACCTTTACTGCCAGCCAGCTAGCTGAATCACCTCCTGTCATTGGCATGAAATTGATTATTTTTTGTTTTGTTAAATGCACATTGTTGTCACTGGATCTCTATCCTGCTTTTCTTTCAGAAGGGTTGAACAATCTGACAGCCCATTCAATCTCATTTTCTGGACAAGGTTGAGACCTGTAACAAGGTCCTTCATCTGTCTTTGCAAATATAATTACGGCATGGCTGTGGGGAATTATATTTTTCAGAAAAAAGAAAACTTGAAATACAGAATGTAACCACAAACAACAGCTCAATATTACTTAGTGATTGACAATGAGATAATGGTACTATGTAAAATGGTTTTTATATACCCAGGAAAAATATCATTCCCCCCAAATAGTTATATTTCTACATATAACAAAGAAGCTTAATTTTAATGGTAATGACTTTTGTGCTTAAGAATATCTTAAATAATGAAATGGGTGGTGCCAAG
This sequence comes from Physeter macrocephalus, assembly GCF_002837175.3. Taxonomy (NCBI): domain Eukaryota; kingdom Metazoa; phylum Chordata; class Mammalia; order Artiodactyla; family Physeteridae; genus Physeter; species Physeter macrocephalus. The sequence continues at coordinate 82,676,812 of NC_041220.1, read as the reverse complement.
ATACGTCACAGAGAAATAAACTTTCAAAATGCAGGTTTCTTGTATTCACCATGTTTTTCCCTCTATGAGAGTTCAAAATGGTTTATCTTACAAAGCAATAAAATCTCCCAAACTGCTGGAGGAAATAACATATTTAGTATTGATGCTATCAAAAGTTTTTAAATGAAATATAATACTCAAAATGTGTTTTTGACTGTTTTAAACAGTTGTTGCTGCTCAAAACTGAGTAAATAAATCAAATTGAAATCCAGAGACGATTAATCATGCATGACAAACTGACATTTTTTCTTTGATTCATAAAGAGAATTCAGAATATTCTCTCAGAATTTCCCAATGCCTGGCAAATCCCTACCTGTCAGACACCTTAGAAATTGGTGGAAGGGAAGTCTACAGGTCACCATTTCAGCTGAACTGAATAATTCTTAATAGCCTGGAAGAGCTTATGCTATTGACAGAGGTGTCAGATACTACTGCATCAGGGGTACAACCATCTCTCACTACATTCTTTGCTGTGGCGGTTTTCTGTAGCCATATTCCTGTGCTCTAAGCACAGTGGGTGCTCAATAAACATTGTTTATTGGCTGCCATTACATCTGCTGTGAACGATGGTGAGTGTATCCAAGGATCCTCTGGCAGCTCTAGCAAATGGTGAGGATAATGTACTGGGTAACATGGGACTGAAGTGTTCAAGCCCTTATCAGGGGACTGGCTCTGACTCCACAAGCGTGGAATTGGGTTGAAAAAGATATCATGAGGGGTGGCAATCTAGAGCATATTCTGACTCTTTCTTGGGTGCAGGATGTAAGCAGTGTTTAGAATGTGAATTATGGCTGAGTCTTCACCAGGGTGCCTCCCAGGACAAATGTTGTAGCCGGAAGGCACTTTCTTGAGCTGAAAATTTATCTGCTCAATGCTGACTATTGCTTACACTAGAAAGTGAAATTGTCTTTGTCAGGTGTGCCAGTAGGGAAAGAAACAGTAACTGGAAGTCAATTTTTATTCCACAATTCTTCATTTCTCTATAATGCTGTCACAGAAATTTTCTAGAAGGCAGGTCACATCCTGTCACAATTCTGCTTAAACACTTTAATGACTTTCCACTGCCTGCGAAATCACATTCAGGGTCCTTAGCATGACAGACAAATCCTCTGTGAACTGTCTCTGGCCTCCTCCTTTTAAATTTCTTGTCTGACTCAGATTTCCTTGGATAACAATAAATCACCTATTCGGCATTTACAGTTTGCTAAGTGCTCTTTTATGTACTTCACATACATAAACTCTCAATTCTCAAATAACCCTATGAGATAGGTACTATTTCAACTTGTTACAGATGGAGAAACTAAGGCACAGAGAGGAGAGGAGATTTACCCAACGTTAGAAGTGAGATTCTAACCCAAATCCACCCAGATCCATGCTCTTGGCCACCATGCTACCACTGTAGATGCCCAAGAAAACCTCTTTACCTTTGCATTTGCTATTCCCTCCATCTTGAATGCCTTTCTCCTTTATAGCTGACTGAGCTCCAAATTTCAAGACTCAGCTAAGGAATTTCTTTCCCTATGAAGCTATCTCTGCTATTTCAAATGGAGTTACCTACCCTCTCTCTCTCTTTTTTATATTGATACTAGACCTTGGTAAAAACTAGCAACAACCACAGCTACAAACACCAGATCCACAACAACAGAAATAATAATTACCATGTATCTATCACTTACTATGGCACTTACTATGTGCTTGTCATTGTCATATACCAACTTCAGTCTCCACCATAGCACTGAACAATAGCATGACACAGAGAAGTTAAGTGACTTGCCCAAGGTCAGGCAGATAATGAGTTACAGAGCTTGGATCCAAATCCAGATCGGCCTGTACCAAATGTGGGACCACTTGTGAAAAAATTAAGAATTTAAGATGGCTACAGAAGAGTGTTAACCCAAGTGTGGGCTCTTTTAAACATGAGTACCTGTGTGACTGCACTGAATGCATAGCCATTAAGCCATCCCTGGAAGGAACCAGTGGGAATGCCACTAAATATTTACTCATTAAATTACTGGGTATGTTACTGACTTTAGGACTGAGGTACACAAATGGATATGCTAATGTTGAACTATTCTTGCATTTCCAGAATAAATCTCACTGGTCTGTGAAGTATTTATTTTTATGGTGGTACTGGATTTTACTTGCTAATGTTTTACTTATAATTTTACATTTATATTTCTTCATGCTATTATTACCAATGTAAATATTAAAGTTATACATGCTTCATTAAAAGTATTCAAAAATTATTTTTCCCTTCTGGAAATATTTGTGTATCATTATGATTACGATTATCTAGTCTCTGCAATGTATTAAGAATTTCTCCATGAAAGCACCTACATCTATTTTGAGTAGTGTGTCTTTAAAAACATTATTTCCTTCAGGAAAATAACTTGGTTTAAACCATTCTATCTCTACACTAATAAAATTTGGTAAATTTTATTTTCACTGTATACCTTCTCTTTGTCTAGGTTTCCAAATATAATTTGTATGGATTTATATAGGGTAATCTCATAATTTTTCTAATATTTTTCTGTTTCAATGGTTCTTTCCCTTTATCATTTTTAACTTATAAATTTGCACTTTTTCCTTTTCTGTTTTTATTAGGCTACTTAGTGTTTGTCTATAAGAATCAGTCTTTTATTTACTAATTCTAATTTTGTCCTGTTTTCTCTCTCTAATCCTGTATGAACAGTTTTTCTTAAATCTATGATTTTACTTTTATTTTATTTTTCTCTTACTATCTTTTAATTTTGGATTTACTTAGTGTGTTATCTCCTTTATTCTTTTCATTTTTATTTTTTAGACATTTAAAAATTTTTATTTCTATTTTATCTTTTCTCCTGCAATTGTATGACAGATTTCCCACCAGATGAAAGTGTTATTTTTTTCTTATTATTAATTCTAGTTTTATTGTGTAGTGATCAAAGAATATTGTTTATGTTATTTCTACTGTAAGGATTTTAATGAAGCATTCATTGATAATATAAAATCAATTTTTGTGAAAACTAAATGAATGCCTAAGAATAAGGTATATTCTGTGCTATAAGCATATAAAGTTTCATGGATAAATACATAACAAAACATATCAATAAAACGTACCTTATTAATTACATTATTTAGATCTCCTATATCCTTATTTATTTGTTTGTGTAGCCTTTCTTGGACTAAGCATATTGTATTAAAGGTGTTAAAGGTTAAAGTATTTTATTATTTATGTGTTTCTGTTTATTTCTCCTTGTATTACCTGCAGCTTCTGTTTTAAGTAATTGTTGTGTAATTTGCTGCATATTCATAATTATTTCTATCAACATTGTACATTTTGTTCTGTAATATTTCGAGTTGTTCATCATTGTCATGCTTAATGATTTTTGGCCTGAATTCCACTTCCATCTGTATTCAGATCAGAACTCTTGGTTTCTAGTTAGTTTCATTTTGTGATGTAAGGATTTCCCATATATATTTGCCTACCCTTCTATTTTTAGTCTTATTGAATAATTTTATTTTAGTGTGTCTCTTATCTAAAACAGAGTTGATTCTTGGTCAGTAAGGCAATTTGAAATGTTCTTTCTTTTAATAGATAAGTTAAGCACACTTGTGCTTATTGATATGATTGATATATTTCTTCTTAACTTAGTATAATATTTTATATATACTTTTCCTTTCTGAATGTGTTCTATTTTCTCCTTTTCTGTTTCTTTTGTTATTTATAAAGGTTTGGGGTTTTCTTCCGGAGATTACCATTTTAATAACACCTTTAATAATGTGCTTGGTCCACTTTACCTTACTTAGATTTCTACTACAGTTATTCCCTGCTTTTTAAAAATTTGCTTTATGCTACCTCCCTTTCACAAAAGACCTACATTAGTACCTGTTTTCACTAACCAAAAGAAATCTGAAGAGGACTTGCATTTTTAGGAAAAAAGGTGAAAAGTGAAAATAGCATTCAGCATTTGCTTTGCAGCTACAGTTAGAGAGGCAGCACACACCCAGAGCAGTGAGAAAGGCACAGCAAGTTCCTTCCCCAGGAACTGCACTCAGCATCTCAGCATCAAGCCACCATAGCTTTGAACTGTGTCCATGAGCATCTGTGCTTGATCTCAGTTTATTTTGTGCATCTGTTAGCAAGATGTGTCCTGAGGTAATTGTTTCTTGCTTTATGCCATTTCAGCCTACGAAAGGTTTCATAGGAATGTTCTACTTTCAGATACTGGCGAAACCTGTATTTGATTTATCAGTTTACAGTGATACACACTGACTCCACCTATTTTTTAAATGACCATTGCTGAGCTTATTCTAATTACTTCTTCATCTTCTCTTTCTCCTTTTTATAGTGTTATTACTTTTTAATGTCAGGGAAGATAACAATTATATTCTATTCTTCTACCCTTAAGTATACAATTAAATATATTCAGTGGTCACTTTAAATTATTTTGCCAAAAATATCACAGTCAATTCTTGGTTGTATGATGCTCAGTTTTTTGTATATTTCTCAGAAAGAGCTTTTGGATACAGTATTCCCTGAGTTTTGGCATGTTTAAATCTGTTTCTATTACCACGATAATTGAAGGAAAGGACAGTTTGGTTGGATATAAAATCCTTGGCCCACATATGCCTATCCTTAAGCGTTTTTGTTTTTTTTTTTAATGCTACTATAAGGTTGTCTTTGTCTGTTCTTGTCAAAAAATCTGATGTCAAATGATTTTTCTATGTAAGTGACTTGGTTTTTGTTTTGTTTTATATTTTATTGATTTTCCAGGGGAATTTGTTATCTTTAAAATCAAATACTTTTACTCTGTGTTTTGAGATGACAAACCTTAATCAATCTTTCCAGATACACCAGGTATCCTTTTAATATGTAAGTTTTTTATTTCCATAGAGTTGTCTTGGAAAATCACTTTAAGTATTAATTCTGTTGCATTGTTTGGTTTTTCTGCATATAATTCAAGTAGGCATATGTTTGATGTATTTTTTACTTCTTTAAAAATTACTACTCTGTAATCCTTTCTAGCTATTTTTAAGGTTTTATTCTCTTTTGTTCTCATACATATATTCATAACTTGCCTAAAATCCATTTATTATGTTTTCAGTTGATCAGCTTCTAATTTAGTATTAATTGCTAAGATTATTCTGTCTTATCCTTCAATACTTTTTTATGTCCAGTAACTCTTGTTTGACATCTTCCTGTTTAACTATTTCTTTTTTTCTTTGCCCTCCCCGAGATGGGAACTTGGAATCCTGACCCCTCCATGCAATTCCATGCCTGGTTCCTACCTTTCTCCCAGCAAACCCCACCCCAGAAGCAGTCATCAAATTCCCCTGTCTCTGATCCAAATCCCAAACTTAAAATTTGAACCTGGACCCAAATTCCACTTGAGCAATAGGGGAATTGATGAGTCCTTCTCTTCCTCAATTCCAATGGAATGAAAAGTAAATGTGAGATTGGACTGGAGGAGCCTCTAGTTCTGCCATGTATCCAGGGCTTGGATGGGACTCAAAAATGCAAAAAGGCCAAAGGGCAGGGAGGGAGCCCAGCTTCCTGGTGACATGGGATTTGTCATCCCTCTCACTCTCTTCTCTCCAATTTTCTTGCTGCATGGAGGGTCATTAACCATCAGAGACCACTTGTAAATTCCCCTGTCTCTGATCCAAATCCCAAACTTAAAATTTGAACCTGGACCCAAATTCCACTTGAGCAATAGGGGAATTGATGAGTCCTTCTCTTCCTCAATTCCAATGGAATGAAAAGTAAATGTGAGATTGGACTGGAGGAGCCTCTAGTTCTGCCATGTATCCAGGGCTTGGATGGGACTCAAAAATGCAAAAAGGCCAAAGGGCAGGGAGGGAGCCCAGCTTCCTGGTGACATGGGATTTGTCATCCCTCTCTCTCTTCTCTCCAATTTTCTTACTGCATGGAGGGTCATTAACCATCAGAGACCACTTGTGGCTAAGGGAATCAATGGGTTGGAATGCTACTGTCAGCATTCGCTGGCTGTGTGAGTGAGCAGAGTCCTAATATTTAATGTTCCTGGACCTCAGTTCACCCTTTGTGAAGCTGCAGCTGATGCTTCTTACTTCAGCACTCACTTTTGGATAATGTGCATACATGGCATATAAATGTAAACTGTTTTAAGTATATAATTATATTGTGTCTTAAACTTGTTTCTCTACATTTCATGGATCAAGTTTATAAACATTATTTTATCTCTCTTTTGTGGAGATTCCAATTTCATAAATCTCTTCTCTTGAACAACTTTTACTGTCATTTACACATACACACGCACACACACACGCCCTTATTTTTTCACTTTTCTAACAATGACTAAAATAAGGCAAAATAGCTACTATTGTGGTACCTTGCATAATATTGCTTACCCACAGAGAATACAAGTTTTGTGAGAACTCAGTTAGCTGATGGGTCACTAGAGGACCCCCATTATCTCACCCATGGGATGGAAATGAACATTTGCAGCTGGGGGCAGGGTTGGTTTAGAACCACTACTTGTATTTTAAATCTCAGGCAGAGGGTTACAGCTAGGACCCACAGGTGTGGGAAATCCAACCCAACCTTCACCAACAGGCATGGGTCAGGCACTGGACTGGAGCACCACCACCATAGGCTCAGAGGCCCTTCCCCTACCCACACCACCCACCAGGGCAATGTCCTCTTCCAGTAAACCCCTGTAAGTAGATTTGGTCTGAACACCAAGGACAATACAAGCAGGGTTGCCCCTGAGGATGCTATTGCTATTGTCCATAGGAAAGACCTTTAGTGCCCAAACTGATTTGATCCCAGAGTGAAGAAAACCCAGCTAATTCCACAGTTTTATAGAGGCTGAGGTTTCAGCACTTCCTGTTTGACTGGAAGTTCTCAGTGAAGTTTAAAAAAAATAATTCAGAAATCAGGAGAGTATATTTGTAGAGATGAGACAGTCTCTTATTTTGTAGTTGTGGGTGTAGGGCCCAGAATCCTTTAGAATCACTGCCTTATAGCTGAAGTCAGGCATACCCTCTCCCAGTTATCCAATCAAATGCAGGTTAGGTACAGCTGAAGGGATTTGGCAGATGCAATCAAAGTCCTAGTCCTTAAATTAATAAAAAGGGATGAGGCCCAGGATTAGCCTGACTCAACTACATGTAAGATTTAAGTCACCCACCCCCACCCCCCCACCTACCTTTTCAGTGGAAGATACCAGGAATCAAAGAGAACAAAGGATGTGTCTGAGATCTCAGAACAAATGGAACTCAGTACTTCCCTTGAAAATCAGGGCCTTGATGCCCAGTGTCCACTGTGGGTGGTAGTCAGTTCCTGGGTACTGGGGCCAGTTACTGCCCCGAGGGCCTCCAGGACCCCCTGCACCATGATATTCACTGCCAGGAAGTGTGTCAATGACCCCTCTGTTCTCTGTCTTATCCTCTCCATCAGCTCTCCTTTCACAGTTTGGGTAAGAGTGTCAAACTCCCTTTCCAAATGACATTCTCTCTCTAGGGTCCAAATTCATGTTTCCTGACAACATGATGTCCATCTTAAAATGTTTCTTTTGGTACCAAAGAGCCTGCAAGGGCTCCCTATTATCTATAGATACAAGTCTTCTAATTCCAGGGCTCTGCAGAAACTCCCCTTGCATCCCGCTCACACCCATGATTTCTGACTTCTCCTCAAACCTCTTTTAATATTTGACAACTACTTCCACCCAGAAACACTGATATCACTCCATACCCACTGAAACCTCAATCACTGTTACCCACGTCCCTCTCTGTTCCTCCAGATTCACGTTACTCCCAAAATTCACTGTGTGAACTTTTTCCTAAGCTGTATTTCATGTTGGTATTCGAAATTTTTAAAATTGGTGATTTTTCTATCAGCTTGCAAGTTTCCTCTCATAGCCTTGAGGATACAAGTAGCTCTAAATCATGGTGAAATGCACTTCCCTTTACAAGACTCATATTGACCTTAAGTAGAAAAATCATGGGCCAGGGTGGGAAGCTCTGCTCCTTGTTTACGGAGAGGCCTCTCTGGCAATATCTGGCGTGCTCCCCACCCTCCTTTCTCTGTTCACTGATTGCCTTCAGCCTGGGAGGGTTTGGCTTCTCTGCACCACAACAATCAGTGTATGTTTTTGTCTCTATGACCATGTCTTTTCTGGTGCCTTTCTCACTACTTCAGCTTCTCACAACACGAATTAGAGAGAAATTGCTATCAATTGTAACACTTCTCATTTGCTCAATTTCCCTTATTTCATGATACTTGATCTCTTTTAAAATTTCCTTTTGTCACTGAGAAATCTGAAAAGACCCCGTTTTATCTTGGAAAATAAAATACTTCCTAGTCACTTCATTGGCACATCAGAAACTACTGCTGCCTGGAGCAGTCAGCCCTGTTTTTTGACCTCTGAAGACCTTCCTTCACACAGGAACACCCAGGATCATCTTCTACTTTCATCAACTTCAACCACTTTCCCTTCCAAAATTCTCTCTTGTTGCCCTTCTCACTTCAAAAATTCATCCAAGAAATTTCATAAATTAATGTTTTACAGTAACATATTAAAATGGTTTCCCCTAAATTAGAAAAATTTCCCTATGGTTTAAAACTCAATACCCATATTTTCTCATCCTGAAAAAGACAAGCAGCCCTAAAATTGAATGAAATCACTTTCTTTAAATCCACATGCCCCTCTTAAAATCTCACATCTCACAGGAAGTCTTTCCTAGATCAGGCCCTCAACTTCTACCCCAGGCCCCAGAGATTCTCTGAAAGACACCATCTTTTTGTCAGGAGGTAAAACAAAGGCCTCCAGCCATCAGACCCTTTTAAGAGAAGCTTCACCACATTCATCACGCATTAGAACTACCTGAGATCTTCAAGAACTCCCATGCTCGGGCTTCAGATTTTATCATTATGTGAGAATCTCTGGAAAGGGACCCTCACCAGGATAGTTAAACCCTCTCCAGGTAGTTCTAATCTGCAGCCTGGGTGCAACTCACAGTTACTAAAGTCCCTGCCTCCCTGGAGCACAATGAAGTGGGAATGGACCCAGGAAGCCCCTACAATCAGGTGCAGCCCATGGCATAGTGCATGATGTTTCTCCAAAACAGCAGATTTCATCCCACGCTGCATATGAGAATCGCCAAGGGGGCTTTTCACAAACACAAATGCCTGGGACCCAGCCCAAAATAATTAAGTCTGAATCACGGGCGTTGCCCTTTGAAATGCCTTCCAGCTGATTTCATTGTAGAATGAGGGCTGGGAAGCTGTTTTACAGCTGAATTCACTTGCAGACAGGCTCTACAATTTCCCTGTGTAGCTCTCCCAGTACAGACTACTGGGAGAGCTACACTTGACCTGGAAGTTATGTTGAACTGTACAAAGTGTTAGTCAAGGTCGAGGGCAGAATAACAGGGAAATACCTCTGAGGCATATCGTTGTCTGGAAAGACCTCTATGCACTGAGTGACAACCTTAGAAGTGCCTGAGGACTATGAGCCGGCTTGACGTATAGCGTTACTGGGTGATGGGAGAGGACAACCCAGGACCTTTAATAGTGGGCGGACCTCCCACGGGCTTCAGAGAATGCCGGAAGCGGTGAGGAGCGGACATCTTTCTACACTCCGGGAGCTCCTGACTCTCTTGAACTGCAGTAGGGCAGAGGAAATGCCAGCTCTCTGCAGGCCCTGTATTAGGCCTACTCTCTGCAGAAAATACTGAAGAATAAAAGCGAAGGTAAGTTGAGAGGGAACCAGTTTCCTGTGTGTTTGTGGGAGGATAGACGGGTTGTCTTTCATTTTATTTCGTAAGTATTTTTGGAGCCTTTAAAATTTGTGCCCTGCACACTTCTCTGTTCTTTACAAATAGGAAATATTTTAATACACAAAGCAAACCTGTTGGAAGGTGTTATTACTATGCTCATTTTACAGAGAAGGAAACTTAGGCACAGCATGGTAATTACCTTAAACAGGGATCCACAGTTGTAACTTCAGAGCTGGGAATGAGAACCTGGCACTGTGGCTCCTGAGTCCATGACCTTAAAGCTGTTCTCTGCGGCCTCTCAACTGCTTGATGGTGTATCCCGTCTCAGATTCCTGATTTTAATGGGATTGTGTGTCTGCTTTGATATTTTATGTTAGTTACTGCATTTTTAGTCTCTAGTAGTTCCATTTAGGTTGTTTGTGTCTTCCTAGCACTTATGTTTCTGCTTCCCCTCCATGCTTGACCATAGGGAGTCCAATTCTCATGCCTGTTTTTAAGTCTTTCTGTACCAGTTCTACCATCTGTGTCATTTCTGGGTCTACTGATTGATTTATCTACTAGTGATGAATTGTATTTCTCTGTATCATTGCACACCTGGTAACTCTAGGTAGGAGACCAGGAATTTGCATTTTACATTGTGGGGTACTGGATATTTTTGTTTCTATAAATAATGTTGAGCTTTGTTCTGGGTTCCTGTTAAGTTATTTGGAATCATAGTGATGCTTTGAAGGATTGTTTTAAATCTTTGGTAGCTGGGACCTTCAGCTGATGGATATTTTGGCCCCTGTACTGAGGCAATACCCTTCTGAGCACTGTATTTGAATCCCTTTGGATAGGGTTTTTTTACACTTTGGCTTCTAGGGACACAGATTCTTCCTGGCCATGAGTGACCCCAGAGGACTATTTATATTCTGTGTGTTTGAATATCTGGTTCAAGGTGTTTTCGTCTGCATGATGGTTGATTTTGAAGATGAATTTTCACCCAAAATAAATTAATCTCAATTTATAAATTTTTCTTATGTTTCCCTTGTATCGATATTGTCTGCCATTTTCTGTTTATTTTAAAATATTCTATTTTTCTTATATACAACCCTTCCCCCAATAAATACGGTACCACAGATAAATAAAACTGCACTTCATTTATAGCAATAGAAGGGCTTCTTGTACTAAAAGGCCTAGTAATCAACCCAAACCCCTCACTCCTCTTGTAACTGGACTGGGGAAATAGGATATTTTCTTGTTTTATTTCAAATGAAAGTCATTAAAGGTTTGAAAACTTGTCCAAGGCCATATAGTTAACATAGCTAGTACCTGTATCAGGTTTCTTCACTGATGTGCTAAATCAGCTCTCACACTTGGTAAATGGAAAGGAATCTGACATACATTAAAAAAAAATCTTTCTCTAGCCTGTTCTCATAATTAGATATAAAATCAAATTTTTATACTTATAATTAGTATTTTTCCTAAATTTTTTTAAAAAAATTATTCTGTCATTTGTTAAAACAGTACAGGATATTTGATCCAAGACTAGTTCAAAAGGGTAAAGAGATTGAACTTAACTCCAAATACAACAAGGAAAAGTGAATGATAAGGACGTCAAGGGGGGAGGATGGGGAACTTGATCATATATCAAGGGTGGGTAATTCTCACTAAACTGGAGTCAACAGGATTCTTGCTAAAGGCAGGCCAATTTCAAGGCATAGTCAAGAGAGCTCAGAAGAACCTAACTAAAAGTTTGGTCATGGAGACAAACAAATGGAAAGATATCCCATGTTTATGAATAGGAAGAGTTAATATTTTTAAAATGTCCATAATACCCAAAGCCATCTGTAGACTCAGCACAATCCCTATCAAAATTCCAATGGGATTTTTCACAGAAATAGAAAAAGCAATCCTAAAACTTGTAAGGAACCACAAAAGACCCATTGCCAAAGCGATCTTGAGAGTGAAGAACAAAGCTGGAGACATCACACTTCCTGATCTCAAACTATGCTACAAAGCTATCATAATCAAAATAGTGTGGTAGAGGTATAAAAATGGACACATAAAGCAATGGAGCAAAATAAAGAACTTAAAAATAAACCCTCACATATTTGGCAACTAATCTTTTACAAGGGAGCCAAGAATACTTAATGAGACAAGGGTAGTCTCTTCAATAAATGATGTTGAGAAAACTGGATAATCACATACAGAAGAATGAAAAGGACTCCTGTCTTAACTACTCACAAAAATTAATTCAATGCATTAAAGACCTAAAAATGAGAACTAGAACTATAAAACTACTAGAAGAAAGCATAGGGAAAAAATCTCCTTGACATTAGTCTTGGTAATGATTTTTTGGATCTGACACCAAAGGCAAAAATTAATAAATGGAATTGTCAAACTAAAAAGCTTCTGCACAGCAAAGGAAATCATCAACAAAATGAAAAGGCAACCTACATAATGGGAGAAAATATTTACAAGTTATATATCTGATAAGGGTTAATAGCCAAAATTTGTCAATATAAAGAACTCATATAACTCAATGAGAAAAACAAAACAACCACACACACACAATCTAATTTTAAAAATGGACAGAGGAACTCAATTTTTCCAAAGAAGACATACAGTTGACCAACAGGTACACAAAAAAGATACACCATCACTAATCAGGGAAATGTAAATCAAAACCACAATATTACCTCACATTTGTTAGAATTGTTTCATCAAAAAGACAAGAGATAACAAGTGTTGGTGAGGATGTGGAGAAAAAGGAAGCTTTGTGCACTGTTGGTGGGAATGTAAGTTGGTACAGCCACTATGGAAAATGGTATGAAGATTCCTTAAAAAATCATAAATAGAACTACCATATGATCCAGTAATCCTAATTCTGGGTATATAGCTGAAGGAAATGAAAACAGGATCTCAAAGAGATGTCTGCCCTCCCATGTTCATTGAAGCATTATTGACAATAATCAAAATATGGAAACAACCTAAATGTCCATCAACAAATGAATTGATAAAGAAGATGTTGTGTACATATATATACACAAAATGGAATTTTCAGCCACGAGAAAAAAGGAAACCCTGCCATTTGCAAAAACCTGAGTGAAATTTGAGGGTATTGTGTCAAGTGAAATAAGTCAGAGAAAGACAAATATTGATGATCTCACTTATATGTGGAATATAGAAAAGCCAAACTCAGAAACAGACTCACATGGTGGTTACCAGAGGCTGGGGAGTTGGGGAAATTGGGAGATGTTAATCAAATGGTACAAACTTCCAGTTATAAATGGAGTAAGTTCTGGGGATCTAATGTACGACATGGTGATTATAGTTAATAATATCGTATTATATATTTGAAAGTTGCTAAGAGAGTAGATCTTAAATGTTCTCACCCCAAAAAAAGAAATGGTAATTATTTGTTGTGATGGAGGTGTTAGCTAATGCTATGATGGTAGTCATTTTGCAATATATGGGTATAAAATAACCATGTTGTACACCTTAAACTTACACAATTTTATATGTCAATTATATCTCAAAGCTGAAAAAAATAAAGCTTGGTCAAAGAGGGAGTCTTGTCAAAACCGTCAAAAAACTTTATTTCTACTCCTTAAGACAATGTGACTTTTTCATTATTCCTAGAAGATGACTGAAGAAATTGTGTGCAGAAACAAGATGCCATAGGCAAATAAGATCTTAATGCATACATATTACAAGCAAAAATAGAACAGAGTTATAATCATCAAGATGAAAAACTGAACTCATCTAAAGGGTTTAAATAGTACAAGAATCAATTTGTTATTAAAAGAGTTTAATTTCTCTTAAAATTATCATGAAATTATAGCATTAGCATTGTCATTTGTTGACATTCTCTTAGGTCGGATTTTCATTTTTCTATGAAAAGTTAATTTTGTTAGAAGAGCCAGTGCACACACCTACATTTACTATTTAAAATCTAGCTCTTTAAATAGGAATTTTTTTAAAGCTGTAGCAAAAACTCAGTTTTACCAAGAAACATTGTGCATGTACATGGTTAAGTAAGGGTATAAGACTGTTTCAACTATTAAAAGCTATAGTTTTGTATTTACTCAGTCAGAAGGAGAATACAGGTGTAAAGTATGTTATAACTTAAAAAAGTTTTAATATGCTACCTTTTTTCATGAATTTGTACATTTCATTGAAGTTCACTAAAAGGTTGGCAAATAGTTGTGCGCTTATTTTTAAAATTCCTTTTTCTTTCTTATGTTTGCTTTAAACATTGTTATTATATATCTTTTATTTTTCCAGATATATCACCAAAGGTATGACTTTTGATATATTTTTATAAAACATTTTTTTAGACTTAATCTTCCTTATTATATATTTATTTTCTGTCATTAGTTAACACTCCTACTTTTGTTATATCTTTTAATGTCTTTGGATTTATTTTGTTATTTTTCAAGCTTCAGATAGACACAACACAACACAATAAGTTTTCATGCTTTTCTCTTTTTCCAAAAAAAGTTTTTTTTGAATAATTTTCTCTAGGTGATCAATATCATTAAATGTCTGAAAAATGCAAATTAAAATGAATAAAATACTACCTCTAACCCGTTAGGATTGCTGTAATTAAAAGTCAGACAGTGACAATTGTTGGCAAGGATGTGGAGAAACTGAAAACCTCATTCATTGGATGGATAATGAAAATGTTTTATTAAAAGGAATACTATTCAGCAACAAAAAGAAGGAACTACTACATGAAACAACATTTATGAATCTCATTATGCTAAGTGAAAGACACCAAACCAAAAAAAGGACTACATATTGTACAATTCCGTTTATATTAAGTGTCTAGAAGAGGCAAATCTATAGTGACAGAAAGCAGATTATTTGTTGTCTGCCTTTGTGGGTGGGAGCAGGGATTGAGTAACTACAAACAGTCATTAGGGATCATTTTGGGTGATGAAAATGTTCTAAAAGTGGGTTGTGAGGGTCACTGTATTTAAAATTGGTGAATACTATATTGTATAAGTTATACCTTAATAAAACTGCCTTCTAAAAACAACAACAAAAATAATAATTTTCTTTATAACCTTAAAAAATACCTAAGGATATAAATTTCTACTGAGGCCTTATTTTAGCTGAAATTCATATGTCCTGATATTTAGGTTTTTCATTACTCATTAGTTTTAAATGTTTTTAAATTTTTATTATGATTTTTTCCTTCTTGAATTATTTAACAAAGTGTTTGATTTTCTGAACATTTATAGGGTTTTTAGCTCTTTTAAAAAATGAACTTATTTTTTAATTGCACTGTCAGAAAACACAGTATGTGATTATCTTCACTTTTTAATATGTTGAGCGTTTGATTAATTTTTAACTGACCCATGTGTACATGAGAAAAATATGTATTTGCTAACTTTGATGTGCAGAATTTGATATGCTTATACTAAGTAAAACATGCTAATTGTTCAGCTCATATATTCTTTCTGGTTTTTTATTATACTTGTGCTATCACTAATTTAAAGAGGTTTATTGAATTTTCCCCTTATAATGGAAAATGTATTGATTTCTCCATATAATTCTATTAATTTGGCCTCTTAAAGCTGAGGCTAGTTTACTAGAGGCATATTTAGAATTGCTATAGCTTTTCATAAATAGAATATATAAATAGAATGTTCTTTTACTATATACTTATGCTCCCCCAATAATGCTTCTTTTTTAAAAGTCTACTTGGTTTGATATCAATATAGATATGCAGTCTTCATCCTTGGTTATTATTTGCTTGATATATCCTTTAACACTAGTTAACTTTCAACCTCTGCATATGTGTTTACTTTATCTAATTTTATTATAAACAATTTATATCTGAAATTTAAATATTTTTACAAGTGATAATTTCTATATTGACAATTTTAGTCCACTTACATTTTTTAAATAATCAAGAAAAAGTTCTTTAAAAATCTAAATAAATCTATAACTACTAAAGAAAATGAATAGATAGTTTAAAATCATCACCCACTCTCCCCACCCCCAAAACAGAACTTACCTAAATGATTGTACAAGGGAGTTTGTTAGCTAACCAAATTTGGGTCCGCTAGCCTGTGCACAGTAAAGCCAATCTACTGACAGCAGGTTGTGATGAAGGAAAATGCAGAGTTTATTGCAGGTGTCAAGCAAGGAGTGTGGGCAGCTAATGCTCAAAAAACAAAACAAAACAAAAACCACCACCAACAACAAAACCTGAACTAGATTCTCTACTTCAATCAGTGCACTGAAATTGTGGCATCACCAGAGAAACTGACTGGCAGGGAGGAAGAGACTTTCCAAATTGACATTCACCTTATTGATTTCACCTTTATCATTCCTTAGCTTTGCCTGCCTGGTGACTTTGGCAGCAGTAGGGACCTATACTTCAGGGATGTAATCACACTACAAGAGAAGATTGGACATACATGTAGTCTAGCTGGCCTTCTCTCCCTGAAGAAAAACTATCTCCTGCAAAATAAAATTATAATCCTAATGTTGATTGGTGAACATAAAATCAGGGCAAAGGGAATTAGTTCAGCATTTCAATATTTAATTGCATCAGGATTTTAATTATTATAACTCTCATCAGAATCAAGAGGTACCTGCTACCAAAACCAAACATGGTGAATCTTTTATCAATGTGCTATCTCCCCAGGACAAGCTAGGAGGAGGAACTGCTGCCATTGATTGCTAATAGTCTTGCTTTTCTATATTTTATGCTAATTAATCCCTGTTTCTAATAAATAATTCTTTTTTAGATTCATTAATATCTTCTTTCATCTTGTTCTGCCCAGGAGGCCAACTTCTCTCTTCAAGATGACTTTGAATCTCTCATCATTTTGAGTGGATTTTATAATTGTTAGAGAACAGTTTTCTTTCCCTGTTTTCCCAATTCTGAGAGAGCTCCTCACTATTACCCATATGAATATATATGCCCAAATAACTAATAAAAATTTAGCCACACACATATATAAGAACTTTTCTGTTCTTTTTCTGCCTTCTCCCTTTGTGCCATTTGGTGGGAGTTCTAGCAGGTTCTGGACAGTTTGACTAAGAGAGTTAAGCAATTAAAATGATCCCTTTGGATATCAATCTTCCTGGCATATCTTAGAGGGCCACTAAGATCTCTGATTGGACCCTCCCTGCCTGCACATCTTTATAGCGAAGGCAAGAAGTCTCATATATCCAACTTTCCATTTGCTTCCTATCTTTTCTTTCTTTCTTTCTTTCTTTTTGCAGTACGCGGGCCTCTCACTGTTGTGGCCTCTCCCGTTGCAGAGCACAGGCTGCAGACGCAGAGGCCCAGCGGCCAGGGCTTACGGGCCTAGCCACTCCGCGGCATGTGGGATCCTCCTGGACCGGGGCACGAACCCGTGTCCCCTGCATCGGCAGGTGGACTCTCAACCACTGTGCCACCAAGGAAGCCCCTTCTTATCTTTTCTAAAGCATATCCAATTATAGTTAAAAGCATTTGACTCCCTCAAAAGACTATGAATGATCAGGGAGGTCAGAGTAGCAATTTAAAAGCCTTGTGTTTCCCATAAATATCCAAAGAGAAACACTTTTGAATATTTTGTCCTCAGTGAAGTAACATCCATATCTCTGCAATTGCTTTAGAATCTCAAAAGACCCTTACAATATGCCTTGACCTTACATATTGGCTAAAATATAACTTTGGTGACTCCGGCAACAGTTATCTATATTTTAATGTCTCTACAGAGTTTCTCAACAGATCTATATAAGTAGATTCAAAAGAAGTAATCTTCTTTATTCAGCCACTTTGGAGATATGAATACAAATTGGGGAGGAAGGTGAAGATGAGAAGCAATGCCATAAGGAAAACGTGCATCTTTGTAAAAGCTAATTGTGATGACAATTACTTTCTGCTTTGGAAGCAAATGGGTGATGTTGGCTCTTACCGTGAAATCTGTTCAAAGAAATAAAATAGCTTTGTTCAAAGAAATTTGTTCAGAGAAATGAAATAAAAGAAATTCAGTCAACAGTGACTGAATTGTTCATTATGTTAAGAATGGAAAGCAATCTTGTAAAATGTCATATTTTGCATTTATTTTAATTTTCCAAGAACATTTATACCAACTAAATGTAAAATTTCCTCAATATCACTCCCACTTCATTAAAGGGGAAAAAGAAAATGGTTAAATGCCTTTGACAAATAGTCATAGTATTTAAATAATTATTGTCTTTTTCAGTAGAGTTACAGACAAGGAAAAATCAGGTGAAGGAGTAAAAGGGGTATTCAAGCAAGATATTTGTCAAGGATAGGAAGATAAAGAGGAAAACAATGGCTCAGTGAGGAATTCAGCCTTTGCTCTGAACAGCAGTGCTTGCAGAGCTCTGCCTCTCTCTGGAAGCATCTTGCACCTTCCATCCTTTAATCACTCACCCACCTGCTCCAACACACACTCAGAAAGGTGACTAAAATAATGGCAAAGAATAAACCACTTCCTGTTCTGGAGTTATTGTTCTAGCCCCACACTATATAAATCTGCACACCTCTTCCAGATTTTGAACAGCTATTTCTAGTCATCTAGTTAAAAAATACACTTCCTATAGTTTCCTCAGACCTAGTTTGAATGCTGGGTTGGTGCCTGTGTTACTGGGCTGTTTCTGCTTAAGCCTTCTTTCTCAGCTTGGGCTTCTGGAGGTTAACCTCTTTAGATCTGTAAAGAACTGGCCTGTACAACTTTCATTTACTTCTGCTTATGTGTCCTGACTGGCTTGAATGTTTGGAAGTAATGCCTGGCCTGACGGCTGAGCCTGAAAATTCTGCTCATATTTTCAGGCTCTCCTCATGCCCATAATCTTTTTTTTTAATTGAGGTATAATTGACATAACATTGTATTAGTTTCAGGTGAACAGTGTAATGATTTGATGTTTGTTTATATTTCAAAATAATAACCACAATAAATCTAGTTAACATCCTTCACCATACGAAGTAATAAACATTTTTTGTGTGATGAGACCTTTCAAGATCCATTCTCCTAGATACTTTCAAGTATTTGATATAGTATTGTTAAATATATTTACCATGCTGTACATTACATCCCCATGACTTATTCATTTTATAACTGGAAAATTGTACTTTTTAACTGCATTTACCCATTTCATCCACCCCTCACCCCCTGCCTCAGACAACAACTAATGTGTTCAATTTTCCATAAGCTCGTGGGGGTTTTTTGTTATTGTTTTTTTTTGGTTTGGTTTTGTTTTTAGATTCCACGTATAAGTGAGATCATATGGTATTTATCTTTTATCTGACGTTTCACTTAGCATAATGTCCTCAAGGTCCATCCATATTGTTGCAAATGGAAAATTTTCATTCTTTTTTTATGGCTGAATAGTATTCTGTCATGTGTTTATATATATTCTACATTTTCTTTATCCATTCATCTATCAACAAACCTTTATGTTGTTTTTATGTCTTGGTTATTGTAATAATGCTTTGATGAACATGAGGGTGCCTCTATCAGTTCGAATTTTTGTCTTTTTCAAATTAATACCCAGAAATGAGGAATTGCTGAATCACATGGTAGCTCTACTTCTAATTTTTTTGAGGAAACTCCATGGATGTCCCAATTTACATTCCCACCAACAGGGCTCAATGCTTCTCTTTTCTCCACATCTTTTTCAACACTTATTTCTTATCTTTTTGAAAACAGTAGCCATTCTAACAGTTGTGAGGTGATATCTCATTATGGTTTTGACTTAAGTTTCCATGATGATTGGTGATGTTGAGCATCTTTTCACCTACCTGTAGGCCATCTGTATGTCTCTTTTGAAAAAATGTCTATTCAGACCTTCTGCCCATTTTTTAATCAGATTGTTTGGGTTTTTTTGCTGTTGAGTTGTATGAGTTCTTTATATAGTTTTGATATTAACCCATTATCAGATATGTAATTTGTAAATATTTTCTTCCCTTTTGTATGTTGCCTTTTCATTTTGTTGATTATTTCCTTTTTTGTGCAGAAGCTATTAATTAGATGTAGTCACACTTGTTTATTTTTGCTTTTGGTATCAAATCCAAAAAATCACCAAGACCAATGTCAAGAAGCATACCACCAGTTTTCTTGTAGGAGTTTTATGGTTTCAGGTCTTATATTCAAGTCTTTAATCCAGTTTAATTTAATTTTTGTGTATGATGTAAGACAATGATCCAGTTTCATTCATTTGCATGGGGCATACAGTTTTCCCAACACCATATATTGAAGAAACTTTACTTTCCTCATTGTATATTCTTGGCTCCTTTGTTGTAAATTAATTGACCAAATATGTGTGGTATACCTCTGGACTCTTTACTTTGTTCCATTGATCTATATATCTGTTTTTAATGCCAAACCATGCTGTTTTGATTCATATTGGTTTGTAATATAGTTTGAAACCAGGGAGCAGCATGCCTCCGCTTGCTTCTTCATTCTAAAGATGGCTTTGGCAAATTAGGGTCTTTTGTGGTTCATACAAACTTCAGGATTGTTTGTTCTATTACTGTGAAAAATGCCGTTGGAATTTTAATAAGGATTACAATGAATCTGTAGATTGTTTTGGGTACTATAAACATTTTAACAATATTAATTCTTCTAATCCATGAGCATGGAATATCTTTTCATTTATTTGCCTCTTCATTGCTTTCATTAATGTCTTATAGTTTTCACTGTACAGATCATTTACCTCCTTGGTTAAATTTATTTCAAGGTATTTTATTCTTTTTGATGTAATCGTAAATGGAATTGTTTACTTAATTTCTCTTTTAGATAGTTTATTATCAGCATATAGAAATGACATAGAATTTTGAATATTTAGTATCCTTCAGCTTTACTGAATATATTGATTAGTTCTAACAATTTTTGGTGGTATCTTTAGGGTTTTCTATATATAATATCAGATAATCTGCAAATAGTGACAGTTTTACTTCTTTCTTTCCAATTTGGATGTCTTTTATTTTTTGACTAAATGTTCTTGCTAGGACTTCCAATGGTATATTTTTTAAAAGTAGCAAGAGTGCACATACTTGTCTTGATTCTCATCTTAGAGGAAAAGCTTTCAGCATTTCACTGTTGAGTATGATGTTAGCTGTGGCTTCTCATGTATGGCCTTTATCATATTGAAGTATGTTCCCTATATACCAACTTTGCTGAGAGTTTTTATCATAAATGGAGGTTGAGTTCTGTCAGATGCTTTTTCGGCATCTATTGAGATGATCATATGATTTTTACCCCTCATTTTGTTAATGTGGTGTATTAAATTGAGTGATTTGTGGATACTGTACTATCCTTGCATCCCTGGAATAAATCCCACTTGATTATGGTGTATAATCCTTTTAATTTATTGTTGAAATTAGTTTGCTAATAATTTGTTGAGGACTTTTGCATCTATGTTCATCAGGGATATTGGCCTGTAATTTTCTTTTCTTGTGGCACCCTTATCTGGTTTTAAGATCAGGATAATATTAGCCTCATAAAATGAGTTTGTTAAGTCTTTCCTTCTATACTATTTTTTGAAAGAGTTTGAAAAGTATTATTATTATTATTATTATTATTATTATTTGCGTTACGTGGGCCTCTCACTGCTGTGGCCTCTCCCATTGCAGAGCACAGGCTCCGGACGCGCAGGCCCAGCGGCTATGGCTCACGGGCCCAGCTGCTCTGCGGCATGTGGGATCCTCCCGGACCGGGGCACGAACCTGCGTCCCCTACAACGGCAGGTGGACTCTCAACCACTGCGCCACCAGGGAAGTCCTGAAAAGTATTATTATTAATTCTTCTTTGAATGTTTGGTAGAATTCACCAGTAAAGCCACGTGGGCTGGAATTTTCCTTTTAGGGAGATTTTTCATTATTGATTCAACCTCCTTACTAGTAATAAGTGTGTTTAGATGTTCTATTTCTTCATGGGTTAGTCTTGGTAGGTTACATGCGGCTAGGAAGTTTTTCTTCTAGCTTGTCAAATTTGTTGGCATGTAAGTATTCATAGTAGTCTCTTACAATCCTTTGTATTTCTGTGATTTCAGTTATAATGTCTCCTCTTTAATTTCTAAGTTTATGTATTTGTGTGCTTTCTTTTTTTCTTAATGTGTCTGACTAAAGTTTTGTGAATTTTATCTTCAAAGAACCAGATCTTAGTTTCATTGATCTTTTCTTTTGTCTTTTAAGTCTCTATTACATTTATTTCTGCTCTAATTTTTGTTACTTTCTATCCTCTACTAACTTTGGGCTTCATTTGTTCTTCTGTATGTAGGTCATTGAAATGTAAAGTTAGGTACTTTATTTGAGATTTTTGTTTTATGAGATAGGCATTTATCTCTGTGAACTTCCTTCTTACAACAGCTTCTGCTATATCCCGTAAGTTTTGGGTTGTTATATTTCCATTTTTATTTGTCTCGGTATTTTTTTTTTCTCTTTTGATCTTCTTCTTTGACCCATTATTTGTTCAGTAGGATGTTAATCTCCACATAATTGTGAATTTTCCAGTTTCTTCTTGTAATTGATTTCTAGTTTCAAACTATTGTCAGAGAAGATAAGTGATACTGTCAATGTCAAGTTTACTAAGACTTGTTTTGTGGCCTAACATATGACCTACCTAGAAAATATTCCTTGTGCACTTGAGAAAAATATGTATTCTGTTGCTTTTAGAAGGAATATTCTGTATATATCTGTTAATTCTATTGGCTATAATGTGTTGTTTAAGGTAAATGTTTTTCTTACTGATTTTCTATCTGGGTGACCTATTGATGAAAGTAGAATGTTAAAGTCCCCTATTGCTATTTCTCCCTTTAAGTCTGTTAGTATTTGCTTTATATATTTAGGTACTCTTATGTTGGGTGCAGAAATATATACAAATGTTATATCCTCTTTTTGGATTGACCCCTTTATCATTATGTAATGTCCTTTTTTGTCTCTTATTACAGTTTTTGTTTTTGTTGTTGTTGTTGTTGTTTTTTGCTATACGCGGGCCTCTCACTGTTGTGGCCTCTCCCGTTGCAGAGCACAGGCTCCGGACACACAGGCTCAGTGGCCATGGCTCATGGGCCCAGCCGCATGTGGGACCTTCCTGGACTGGGGCACAAACCCGTATCCCCTGCATCGGCAGGCGGACTCTCAACCACCGCGCCACCAGGGAAGCCCTACAGTCTTTTTTTCAAAGTCTAGTTTGTCTGATATAAGTATAGCTACCACAGCTTTCTTTGGATTTCTATTTGCATGAAATTTTTTTTTTAACATCTTTATTGGATTATAACTGTTTTACAGTAGTGTGTTAGTTTCTCCTTTACAACAAAGTGAATCAGTTATACATATACATATGTTCCCATATCTCTTCCCTCTTGCGTCTCCCTCCCTCCCACCCTCCCTATCCCACCCCTCTCGGTGGTCACAAAGCACAGAGGTGATCTCCCTGTGCTATGCGGCAGCTTCCCACTAGCTCTCTATTTTACATTTGGTAGTGTATATATGTCCCTGCCACTCTCTCACTTCGTCACAGCTTACCCTTCCCCCTCCCCATGTCCTCAAGTCCATGCTCTAGTAGGTCTGTGTTTTATTCCCGTCCTACCACTAATCTCTTCATGACATTTTTTTTTCTTAGATTCCATATATATGTGTTAGCATACGGTATTTGTTTTTCTCCTTCTGACTTACTTCACTCTGTATGACAGACTCCAGGTCTATCCACCTCATTACAAATAACTCAGTTTCATTTCTTTTTATGGCTGAGTAATATTCCATTGTATATATGTGCCACATCTTCTTTATCCATTCATCTGTTGATGGACACTTAGGTCACTTCAGTCAGTGAGTGTCCTTACATCTGAAGTGAGTCTCTTGTAGGGAGCGTATTGATGAGTCTTGTTTTTGTTTGTTTTTTTAAAATCCATTCAGCCATTCTATGTCTCTTGATTGGAGCATTTAATCCATTTACAATTAGAGTAATTATTAATAGATACGTACTTACTGCCATTTTGTTAATTGTTTTCTGGCTGTTTTGTAGTTCTTCTCTTGCTCTATTTCTTTGTGGTTTGATGACATACTTCAGTGGTATGCTTAGTTCCTTTCACTTTATGTTTTGTGTATTTATGATGGGTTTTTGCTTTGTGGTTACGATGAGACTTACATATAACCACTTATTCATAACTATCTATTTTAGGTTGATAACAACTTAACTTTGAATACATTCTAAAGCTCTGTATTTTTACTCTCCACTGCATATGTTTTAGGTTTTGTTGTTACATTTTACATCTTTTTATCCTGTTTCCCTTAAATAATTATTGTGGTTATAGTAATGTTTACTGCTTTTGTATTTTAACCTTCATACTAGCTTTATAAGTGCTTAATCCACTACTTTTACTATATGTTTACCTTTACCAGGGAGATTTATACTTTCCTATATTCCCTTGTTACTATTTAGAGCCCCTTCTTTTTAGCTTAAATAAGTCCCTTTAACATTTCTTGTAAGCAAATTTAATGGTGATGAACTCCTTTAACTTTAGATTGTCTTGAAAACTGTTTATCTGTCCTTCAGTTCTGAAAGAAAATTTTGCAGGGTAGAGTATTCTTGGTTGGAAGTTTTTCTTTTCTTTCAGCACATTGAATATACTGTGCCCCTACCTTGTGGTTTTTAGAGTTTCTATTGAAAAATATGATAGTCTTATGGGGATTCCCTTGTATGTAACAAATTATTATTTTTTTTCTTGCTGCTTTTAAGATTCTCTTAACTTTAGAGATTTTAATTATAATGTGTCTTGGTGTGGGTCCCCAAGTTAAGAGAAGTGTTCATCCATTATTTCTCAAATAAGTTTTCTGTCCCTTTCTCTCATCTCTTTATGGAACTCCTATAATGTGAATGTTAGTTCATTTGATGTTGTCCCATAAGTCCCTTAAGCTATCTTCACTTAAAAAATTTTTTTTTGTTTCCTCATTCTGGTTGAGTGAGTTCCACTGCCCTGTCCTTCAGTTCATTGATCTCTCCTGGTTCATCCAGTCTGCTGTTGAATCCCTGTATTGTATTTTTCAGTCCAGTTATTGTATTCTTCAGCTCTATGACTTCTTTTTGTTATTGTTGTTCACCTCATTTTTATTGCAATTATTGTTGCTTTCATGTTTGTTCCCCTACCAGGCAGTAAGATTCATATATATATATATATATATATAAAATTTAAGTATAGTTGACTTATTATGTTGTGTTAGTTTCAGGTGTACAGCAGAGTGATTCAGTTATATATATATTTACTTTTTCAGATTCTTTTCACTCACAGGTTATTACAAAATATTGAGTATATTTCCTTCTGCTATACAACAGGTCCTTGCTGGTAATCTTTTTTTTTTTTAAGTTTTACTAACTTTTAAATTTTTTATCTTTATTTTTATTTTTTTTACATCTTTATTGGAGTATAATTGCTTTAAAATGGTGTGTTAGTTTCTGCTTTATAACAAAGGTATCAGTTATATATATATATGTATGTTCTCATATCTCTTCCCTCTTGCGACTCCCTCCCTCCCACCCTCCCTATCACACCCCCCCATCCCACCCCACTAGGTGGTCACAAAGCACTGAGCTGATCTCCCTGTGCTATGTGGCTGCTTCCCACTAGCTATCTATTTTACGTTTGGTAGTGTATATATGTCCATGCCACTCTCTCACTTTGTCCCACCTTACCCTTCACACTCCCCATATCCTCAAGTCCATTCTCTAGTAGGTCAGCCTCTTTATTCCTGTCTTGCACTTAGGTTCTTTTTTTTTTTTTTAACATCTTTATTGGAGTATAACTCTGTTTTACAATAGTGTGTTAGTTTCTCCTTTACAACAAAGTGAATCAGTTATACATATACATATGTTCCCATATCCCTTCCCTCTTGCGTCTCCCTCCCTCCCACCCCCCC
>NC_041220.1:82622684-82649495 GCF_002837175.3 Physeter macrocephalus | reverse complement strand
AGATTGCTTTTGCTATTTGGGGTCTTTTGTGTTTCCATACAAATTGTGAAATTTTTTTTTCTAGTTCTGTAAAAAATGCTAGTGGTAGTTTGATAGGGATTGCATTGAATCTGTAGATTGCTTTGGGTAGTAGAGTCATTTTCACAATGTTGATTCTTCCAATCCAAGAACATGGTATATTTCTCCACCTATTTGTATCATCTTTAATTTCTTTCATCAGTGTCTTATAGTTTTCTGCATACAAGTCTTTTGTCTCCTTAGGTAGGTTTATTCCTAGATATTTTATTCTTTTTGTTGCCGTGGTAAATGGGAGTGTTTTCTTAATTTCACTCTCAGATTTTTCATCATTAGTGTATAAGAATGCCAGAGATTTCTGTGCATTAATTTTGTATCCTGCTACTTTACCAAATTCATTGATTAGCTCTAGTGGTTTTCTGGTAGCATCCTTAGGATTCTCTATGTATAATATCATGTCATCTGCAAATAGTGACAGCTTTACTTCTTCTTTTCCTATTTGGATTCCTTTTATTTGTTTTTTTTTTTTTTCTCTGATTGCTGTGGCTAGAACTTCCAAAACTATGTTGAATAAGAGTGGTGAGAGTGGGCAACCTTGTCTTGTTCCTGATCTTAGTGGAAATGGTTTCAGTTCTTCACCATTGAGAACTTTGTTGGCTGTGGGTTTGTCATATATGGCCTTTATTATGTTGAGGAAAGTTCCCTCTATGCCTACTTTCTGCAGGGTTTTTATCATAAATGGGTGTTGAATTTTGTCAAAAGCTTTCTCTGCATCTATTGAGATGATCATATGGTTTTTCTCC
Source organism: Physeter macrocephalus (assembly GCF_002837175.3). Taxonomy (NCBI): domain Eukaryota; kingdom Metazoa; phylum Chordata; class Mammalia; order Artiodactyla; family Physeteridae; genus Physeter; species Physeter macrocephalus. Next base: position 82,648,677 of record NC_041220.1, on the reverse strand, counting down.
TTCAGTTTGTTGCTATGGTGTATCACGTTGTTTGATTTGTGTATATTGAAGAATCCTTGCATTCCCAGAATACACCTCACTTGATCATGGTGTATGATCCTTTTAATGTGCTGTTGGATTCTGTTTGCTAGTATTTTGTTGAGGATTTTTGCATCTATGTTCATCAGTGATATTGGCCTGTAGTTTTCTTTCTTTGTGACGTCTTTGTCTGGTTTTGGTATCAGGGTGATGGTGGCCTCATAGAATGAGTTTGGGAGTGTTCCTCCCTCTGCTATCTTTTGGAAGAGTTTGAGAAGGATAGGTGTTAGCTCTTCTCTAAATGTTTGATAGAATTCGCCTGTGAAGCCGTCTGGTCCTGGGCTTTTGTTTGTTGGAAGATTTTTAATCACAGTTTCAATTTCAGTGCTTGTGATTGGTCTGTTCATATTTTCTATTTCTTCCTGGTTCAGTCTCGGCAGCTTGTGCATTTCTAAGAATTTGTCCATTTCTTCCAGGTTGTCCATTTTATTGGCATACAGTTGTTTGTAGTAATCTCTCATAATCTTTTGTATTTCTGCAGTGTCAGTTGTTACGTCTCCTTTTTCATTTCTAATTCTATTGATTTGAGTCTTCTCCCTTTTATTCTTGATGAGTCTGGCTAATGGTTTATCAATTTTATTTATCTTCTCAAAGAACCAGCTTTTAGTTTTATTGATCTTTGCTATTGTTTCCTTCATTTCTTTTTCATTTATTTCTGATCTGATCTTTATGATTTCTTTCCTTCTGCTAAATTTGGGGTTTTTTTGTTCTTCTTTCTCTAGTTGCTTTAGGTGCAAAGTTAGGTTGTTTATACGAGATGTTTCCTGTTTCTTAAGGTGGGATTGTATTGCTATAAACTTCCCTCTTAGAACTGCTTTTGCTGCATCCCATAGGTTTTGGGTCGTCGTGTCTCCATTGTCATTTGTTTCTAAGTATTTTTTGATTTCCTCTTTGATTTCTTCAGTGATCACTTCGTTATTAAGTAGTGTATTGTTTAGCCTCCATGTGTTTGTATTTTTTACAGATCTTTTCCTGTAATTGATATCTAGTCTCATAGCGTTGTGGTCAGAAAAGATACTTGGTATGATTTCAATTTTCTTAAATTTGCCAAGGCTAGATTTGTGACCCAATATATGATCTATCCTGGAGAATGTTCCATGAGCACTTGAGAAAAATGTGTATTCTGTTGTTTTTGGATGGAATGTCCTATAAATATCAATTAAGTCCATCTTGTGTAATGTATCATTTAAAGCTTGTGTTTCCTTATTTATTTTCATTTTGGATGATCTGTCCATTGGTGAAAGTGGGGTGTTAAAGTCCCCTACTATGATTGTGTTACTGTCGATTTCCCCTTTTATGGCTGTTAGTATTTGCCTTATGTATTGAGGTGCTCCTATGTTGGGTTGCACTTAGGTTCTTAATGACCATTTTTTTTTATATTCCATATATATGTGTTAGTATACAGTATTTGTTTTTCTCCTTCTGACTTACTTCACTCTGTATGACAGACTCCAGGTCTATCCACCTCATTACAAATAACTCAATTTCGTTTCTTTTTTATGGCTGAGTAATATTCCACCGTATGTACGTGCCACATCTTCTTTATCCATTCATCTGTTGATGGACACTGAGGTTGCTTCCAAGTCCTGGTTATTGTAAATAGATGATATCTCATTGTCGTTTTGATTTGCATTTCTCTAATGATTAATGATGTTGAGCATTCTTTCATGTGTTTGTTGGTGATCTGTATATCTTCTTTGGAGAAATGTCTATTTAGGTCTTCTGCCCATTTTTTGATTGGTTGTTTGTTTTTTTGATATTGAGCTGCATAAGCTGCTTGTAAATTTTAGAGATTAATCCTTTGTCACTTGCAACTATTTTCTCCCATTCTGAGGGTTGTCTTTTCATCTTGTTTATGGTTTCCTTTGCTGTGCAAAAGGTGTTAAGTTTCATTACGTCCCATTTGTTTATTTTTATTTCCATTTCTCTAGGAGGTGTGTCAAAAAGGATCTTGCTGTGATTTATGTCATAGAGTGTTCTGCCAATGTTTTCCTCTAAGAGTTTGATAGTGTCTGGCCTTACATTTAGGTCTTTAAGCCATTTGGAGTTTATTTTTGTGAATGGTGTTAGGGAGTGTTGTAATCCTGTTCCATTGATCTATATTTCTGTTCTTGTGCCAGTACCATACTGTCTTGATTACTGTAGCTTTGTAATATAGTCTGAAGTCAGGGAGCCTGATTGCTCTAGCTCCGTTTTTCTTTCTCAAGATTTCTTTGGCTATTTGGGGTCTTTTGTGTTTCCATACAAATTGTGAAATTTTTTGTTTTAGTTCTGTGAAAAATGCCAGTGGTAGTTTGATAGGGATTGCAATGAATCCGTAGATTGCGTTGGGTAGTAGAGTCATTTTCACAATTTTTATTCTTCCAAACCAAGAACATGGTATATCTCTCCCTCTATTTGTACCATCTTTAATTCCTTTCATCAGTGTCTTATAATTTTCTGCATACAGGTCTTTTGTCTCCTTAGGTCAGTTTATTCCTAGATATTTTATTTTTGTTGCAGTGGTAAATGGGAGTGTTTTCCAGTTTTACTTCTTCTTTTCCGATTTGGATTCCTTATATTTCTTTTTCTTCTCTGATTGCTGTGGCTAGAACTTCCAAAACTATGTTGAATAATAGTGGTGAGAGTGGGCAGCCTTGTCTTGTTTCTGATCTTAGTGGAAATGGTTTCAGTGTTTCACCATTGAAGATGATGTTGGCTGTGGGTTTGTCATATATGGCCTTTATTATGTTCAGGAAAGTTCTCTCTATGCCTACTTACTGGAGGGTTTTTATCATAAATCGGTGCTGAATTTTGTCAAAAGCTTTCTCTGCATCTATTGAGATCATATGGTTTTTCTCCTTCAATTTATTAATATGTTGTATCATATTGAATGATTTGTGTATAGTGAAGAATCCTTGCATTCCTGGGATAAACCCCACTTGATCATGGTGTATGATCCTTTTAATGTGCTCTTGGATTCTGTTTGCTAGTATTTTGTTGAGGATATTTGCTTCTATGTTCATCAGTGATATTGGCGTGTAATTTTCTTTTGTTGTGACATCTTTGTCTGGTGTTGGTATCAGGGTGATGGTGGCCTCGTAGAATGAGTTTGAGTGTGTTTCTTTTGTTGTGACATCTTTGTCTGGTGTTGGTATCAGGGTGATGGTGGCCTCGTAGAATAAGTTTGGGAGTGTTCCTCCCTCTGCAATATTTTGGAAGAGTTTGAGAAGGATAGGTGTTACCTCTTCTCTAAATGTTTTATAGAATTCCCCTGTGAAGCCATCTGTTCCTGGGCTTTTGTTTGTTGGAAGATTTTTTTTTTTAACATCTTTATAAGAGTATAATTGCTTTAAAATGGTGTGTCAGTTTCTGCTTTATAACAAAGTGAATCAGTTATACATATACATGTTCCCATGTCTCTTCCCTCTTGCGTCTCCCTCTCTCCCACCCTCCTTATCCCACCCCTCTAGGTGGTCTAGCAGCTATGCAGCTGCTTCCCACTAGCTATCTATTTTACGTTTGGTAGTGTATATATGTCCATGCCACTCTCTCACTTTGTCCCAGCTTACCCTCCCCCCTCCCCGTATCCTCAAGTCCATTCTCTAGTAGATCTGCATCTTTATTCCCGTCTTGCACCTAGGTTTTGGAAGACTTTAATCACAGTTTCAATTTCAGTGCTTGTGGTTGGTCTGTTCATATTTTCTATTTCTTCCTGGTTCAGTCTCGGAATGTGCATTTGTAAGAATTTGTCCATTTCTTCCAGGTTGTCCATTTTATTGGCATAGAGTTGCTTGTAGTAATCTCTCATGAACCTTTGTATTATTGCAGTGTCAGTTACTTCCCCTTCTTCATTTCTAATTCTATTGATTTGAGTCTTCTTCCTTTTTTTCTTGATGAGTCTTGCTAATGGTTTATCAATTTTGTTTCTCTTCTCAAAGAACCAGCTTTTAGTTTTATTGATCTTTGCTATCGTTTCCCTCATTTCTTTTTTCTTTTTTTTTTTTTTAGCGGTATGCGGGCCTCTCATTGTGTCCTCTCCCATTGCGGAGCACAGCCTCCGGACGCGCAGCCTCAGCGGCCATGGCTCATGGGATCAGCCGCTCTACGGCATGTGGGATCTTCCCAGACCGGGGCACGAATCCGTGTCCCCTGCATCGGCAGGCAGACTCTCAACCACTGCGCCACCAGGGAAGCCCTCCTTCATTTCTTTTTCATTTATTTCTGATCTGATCTTTATGATTTCTTTCCTTCTGCTAACTTTGGGGTTTTTTTGTTCTTCTTTCTCTAATTGCTTTAGGTGTAAGGTTAGGTTGTTTATTTGAGTTGTTTCTTGTTTCTTAAGGTAGGATTGTATTGCTATAAACTTCCCTCTTAGAACTGCTTCTGCTTCATCCCATAGGTTTTGGGTCGTCGTTTTTTCATTTTCATTTGTTTCCAGGTATTTTTTTGACTTTCTTTTTGATTTCTTCAGTGATCTCTTGGTTATTAAGTAGTACGTTGTTTAACCTCCATGTGTTTGTATTTTTTACAGATTTTTTTCCTGTAATTGATATCTACTCTTATAGTGTTGTGGTCAGAAAAGGTACTTGAAATGATTTCAATTTTCTTAAATTTACCAAGCCTTGATTTGTGACCCCAAGATATGATCTATCCTGGAGAATGTTTCATGAGCACCTGAGAAGAATGTGTATTCTGTTGTTTTGGGATGGAATGTCCTATAAATATCAATTAAGTCTATCTTGATTAATGTATAATTTAAAGCTTGTGTTTCCTTATTTATTTTCATTTTGGATGATCTGTCCATTGGTGAGCTACTCCAGCTTTCTTTTGATTTCCAATTGCATGGAATATCTTTTTCCGTTTCCTCCCTTTCAGTCTTTATGTGTCCCTAGGCTGAAGTGGGACTCTTGTTAGCAGCATATATATGGGTCTCTTTTTTTGTATCTATTCAGCCAATCTATGTCTTTTGGTTGGAGCATTTAATCCATTTACATTTAAGTTAATTATCGATATGTATATTCCTATTACCATTTTGTTAATTGTTTTGGGTTTGTTATTGTAGGTCTTTTCCTTCTCATTTGTTTTCTGCCTAGAGAAGTTCCTTTAGCATTTGTTGTAAACCTGGTGTGGTGGAGCTGAATTCTCTTAGCTTTTTCTTGTCTGTAAAGGTTTATTTCTCCATCAGATCTGAATGTGATCCTTGCTGGGTGAAGTAATCTTGGTTGTAGGTTTTTTCTCCTTCATCACTTTAAATATGTCCTGCCACTCCCTTTTGGTTTGCAGAATTTCTGATGAAATATCAGCTGTTAACCTTATGCAGATTCCCTTGTGTGTTATTTGTTGTTTTTCCCTTGCTGCTTTTAATATTTTTTCTTTGTATTTAATTTTTGATAGTTGGATTAATATGCATCTTGGTGTGTTTCTCTTTGGATTTATCCTGTATGGGACGCTCTGTGCTTCCCGGACTTGATTAAATATTTCCTTTCCCACATTAGGGAAGTTTTCAACTATAATATCTTCAAATATTTTCTCAGTCCCTTTCTTTTTCTCTCCTTCTTCTGGGACCCCTATAATTCAAATGTTGTTGCATTTAATGTTGTCCCAGAGGTCTCTGAGAGTGTCCTCCATTCTTTTTATTCTTCTTTCTTTATTCTGCTCTACAGTAGTTATTTCTACTATTTTATCTTCCAGGTCACTTATCCATTCTTCTGCCTCAGTTATTCCGCTATTGATCACTTCTAGAGAATTTTTAATTTCATGTATTGTGTTGTTCATCACTGTTTGCTCCTTAGTTCTTCTAGGTCCTTGTTAAACATTTCTTGTATTTTTTCCATTCTATTTCCATGATTTTGGATCATCTTTAGTATCATTGTTCTGAATTCTTTTTCAGGTAGACTGCCTATTTCCTCTTCATTTGTTAGGTCTGCTGGGTTTTTGCCTTGCTGCCTCATCTGCTTTTTGTTTCTCTGCCTTCTCATTTTGTTTAACTTACTGTGTTTGGGGTCTCCTTTTCACAGGCTGCAGTTTCGTAGTTCCCATTGTTTTTGGTGTCTGTCCCTAGTGGCTAAGGTTGGTTCAGTGGGATGTGTCCGCTTCCTGGTGGAGGGGATAGTGCCTGTGTTTTGGTGTATGAGGCTGGATTTTGTCATTTTGGTGGGTAGGTCCACGTCTGGTGGTGTGTTTTGGGGTTTCTGTTGCCTCATTATGACTTTAGTCATCCTCTCTGCTAATGGATGGGGTTGTTTTCCTGTCTGGCTAGTTGTTTGGCATAGGGTGTCCAGCACTGTAGCTTTCTGGTCATTGTGTGGAGCTGGATCTTGGCATTGAGATGGAGATATCTGGGAGATTTTTGCTCTTTGATATTACATGGAGCTTGGAGGTCTCTTGTGACCATTGTCCTGGACTTGGCTCTCCCACCTCAGAGGCACAGCCCTTATACCTGGCTGGAGCACCATGAGCCTGTCATCGACACAGCTCAGAATAAAAGGGAGAACAAAAAGAAAGAAACGAAGAAGGAGATAATGTAAAATAGAAAATAATATAAAATAGTTATTAAAATAAAAAATAATTATTAAAAAATTTTTACAAAGTAATTGAAAAAAAACGAAAGAAAGAAGAGAGCAATCAAACCAAAAAACAAATTCATCAATTATAACTAGTGCTAAAAATTATACTAAAAAAAGTAAAAATAAAAACTGGACAGAGAGAACCCAAGGACAAATGGTAAAACCAAAGCTATACAGATAAACTCACACACAGCATACACATACACACTCACAAAAAGAGGCAAAGGGAAAAATACATATATATGGTTGCTCCCAAAGTCCATATCCTCAATTTGGAATGATTCGTTGTCTATTCCGGTATTCCACAGATGCAGGGTATATCACGTTGATTGTGGCGACTTAATCTGCTGCTCCTGAGGCTGCTAGAAATATTTCCCTTTGTCGTCTTTGTTCGCACAGCTCCTGGGGTTCAGCTTTGGATTTGGGCCTGCCTCTGAGTGTAGGTCACCTGAGTGTGTCTGTTCTTCGTTCAGGAGGACGAGGTTAATGGAGCAGTTGATTCGGGGGCTCTGGCTCACTCAGGCCTGGGGGAGGGAGGGGTACCGATGCTGTGCGAGCCTGCAGCGGGAGAGGCCAGCATGACTTTGCACCAGCCTGGGGCGTGCTGTGCATTCTCCCAGGAAGTTGTCCCTGGATCACGGGACCCTGGCAGTGGTGGGCTGCACAGGCTCCCGGGAGGGGAGGTGTGGATAGTGACCTGTGCTTGCACACAGGCTTCTTGGTGGCTGCAGCAGCAGCCTTAGCGTCTCATGCCCGTCTCTGGGGTCTGCACTGATAGCTGTGGCTCTCGCCCATCTCTGGAACTCCATTAAGTGGTGCTCTTAATCCCCTCTCCTCGTGCACTGGGAAACAAAGAGGCAAAAAGTCTCTTGTCTCTTCAGCAGTTCCAGACTTTTTCCCAGAGTCCCTCCTGGCTAGCTGTGGTGCAGTAGCCCCTTCAGGTTGTGTTCACACAGCCAACTCCAGTCCTCTCCCTTGGATCCGACCTCCAAAGCCCAAGCCTCAGCTCCCAGCCCCCACCCATCCAGGCTGGTGAGCAGACAAGCCTCTCGGGCTTGTGAGTGCTGGTTGGCACCGATCCTCCATGCGGGAATCTCTCCTCTTTGCCCTCCGCACCCTGTTGCTGCGCTCTCCTCCGTGGCTCTGAAGCTTCCCCCTTCCGCCACCTGCAGTCTCTGCCCTCGAAGGGGCTTCCTAGTGTGTGGAAACCTTTCTTCCTTCACAGCTCCCTCCCATTGGTGCAGGTCCCGTCCCTATTCTTTCGACTCTCTTTTTTCTTTTGTCTTTTGCCCTACCCAGGTTCGTGGGGAGTTTCTTGCCTTTTGGGAAGTCTGAGGTCTTCTGCCAGCATTCAGGAGGTGTTCTGTATGAGTTGTTCCACATGTAGATGTATTTCTGATGTATTTGTGGGTAGGAAGGTGAAATCCGTGTCTTACTCTTCTGCCATCTTGAAGTTTTTCCTTACTCACTCCAGCCCACAGTTCCCAGGACTGTTGCTGCTTCGACTGCTGTGGCCCCTCCAGAGCCGGTAGCCTCAGTGAGGCTGCCCTCCGCTCGGGCTCCGGGTCAGTTCAGTGACCTGTTATCTATTTTTTATATAGTAGTGTGTACATGTTAATCCCAAACTCCTAATTTATCCCTCCCCCACCCCTTTCCCCTTTGGTAATGATAATTTTGTTTTCTCTGTCTGTGGGTCTATTTCTGTTTTGTAAATAAGTTCATTTCTATCTTTTTTTTTTTTTTAGATTCCACATAAGTGATAACGTATGGTATTAATCTTTGTCTGGCTTACTTCACTTAGTGTGATAATCTCTAAGTCCATCCATGTTGCTGCAAATGGCATTATTTAATTCTTTTTTATGACTGAGTAATATTCCATTGTGTTTGTGTGTCTATATATAATATATATTTTATACATATATGTATATATGTATATACTCATATCTTCTTTATCCATTCATCTGTCAACGGATATTTAGGATGCTTCCATATCTTGCCTATTGTGATTAATGCTGCTCTGAACATCAGGGTGAAAGTATCTTTTCTAATGAGAGTTTTCTTCAGATATATATGGTATCACAGGATCATATGGTAACTCTACTTTTAGTTTTTTAAGGAACCTACATATGATTCTCCATAATGGCTACCCCAATTTACATTCCCATCAACAGTGTAAGAGAGTTCTTTTTTCTCCACACCTTCTTCAGCATTTGATATTTATAGACTTTTTGATGATGGCCATTCTGACCAGAGTGAGGTTATACCTCAGTTTAGTTTTGATTGGCATTTCTCTAACAATTAACAATATTGAGCATCTTTTCATGTCCCAATTAGCCATCTGTATTTGTTCTTTGGAGAAGTGTCTATTTAGGTCCTCTGTCCATTTTTTGCTTGGGTTGTTTGGTTTTTTTATATTGAGCTGTACAAGCTGTTTGTATATTTTGGAAATGAATTTCTTCTTGGTCTCATTGCAAATATTTTCTCCCATTCTATAGGTTGTCATTTTGTTTATGGTTTTCTTTGCTGTGCAAAAACTTTTGAGTTTAATTAGGTCCCATTTGTTTATTTTTGTTTTCATTACTCTAGAAGATGGATCAAAAAAATAGCTGTGATTTATGTCAAAAAGTGTTCTGCCTATGTTTTCTTCTATGAGTTCTGTAGTATCCAGACTTACATTTAGGTCTTTAATCCATTTTAAGTTTATTTTATGGTGTTAGGGTGTGTTCTAATTTCATTCTTATACATGTAGCTGTCCAGTTTTCCCAGAACCACTTATTGAAGAGGCTGTCTTTGCTCCAGTGTATATTCTGCCCTCCTTTGTCATAGATTAGGTGACCATAGGTGTATGGGTTTCTCTCTGGGCTTTCCATCCTGTTCCATTGATCTATATTGCTGTTTTTATGCGAGTACCATACTGTCTTGATTACTGTAGCCCTGTAGTATAGTCTGAAGTTATGGAGCCTGATTCCTCCAGCTCCATTTCTTTTTCTCTTTTGCTATTTGAGGTCTTTTGTGTTTCCATACAAATTTTAAATTTTTTTATTCTAGTCCTGTGAAAAATGCCATTGGTAATTTGATAGGGATTGCATTGAATCTGTAGATTGCTTTGGGTAGTATAGTCATTTTTACAATATTGAGTCTTCCAATCCAAGAACATGGTATATCTCTCCATCTGTTTGTGTCGTCTGATTTCTTTCATCAGTATCTTACAGTTTTCTGAATGCGGGTCTTTTGCCTCCTTACATAGGTTTATTCCTAGGTATTTTATTCTTTTTGTTGCAGTGGTAAATGTGATTGTTTCCTTAATTTCTCTTTCTGATCCTTTGTTTTTAGTGTATAGGAAAGCAAGAGATTTCTATGTATTAATTTTGTATCCTGTGACTTTACTAAGTTTATTGATTAGCTCTAGTAGTTTTCTGGTGGCATCTTTAGGATTTTTTATGTATAGTATCATGTCATCTGCAAACAGTGACAGCTTTATTTCTTCTTTTCCTATTTGGATTCCTTTTATTTCTTTTTTCTTCTCTGACTGCTGACTGCTGTGGCTAGGTCTTCCAAAACTATGTTGAATAAAAATGGTGAGAGTGGACATCCTTCTCTTGTTCCTGATCGTAGAAGAAATGCTTTCAGATTTTCACTGTTGAGAGTGATGGTAGCTGTTGGTTTGTCATATATGGCCTATATTATGTTGAGGTACATTCCCTCTGTGCCCACTTTCTGGAGGATTTTTATGATAAATGGGTGTTGAATTTTGTCAAAACTTTTTCTGCATCTATTGAGATGATCATATGGTTTTTATTTTTCAATGTTGATGTGGTGTAACACACTGATTGATATTGAAAAATCCTTGCATCCCTGGGATAAATCATGCTTGATCATGGTGTATGATCTGAATTGAATTATTTGGTTTGCTAGTATTTTGTTGAGGATTTTTATGTCTATGTTCATCAGTGATATTGGCCTGTAATTTTCCTTTTTTGTGATATCTTTATCTGGTTTTGGTATGAGGGTGATGGTGGCCTCATAGAATGTGTTCAGAAGTGTTCCTTCCTCTGCAATTTTTTTTGGAGTAGTTTCAGAAGGATAGGGGTTATCCCTTCTCTAAGTACTTGATAGAATTTGCCTGTGAAGACATCTGGTCCTGGACTTCTTTTTTTTGGGAGTTTTTTAATCACAGATTCAATTTCAGTATTTGTAATTTGTTCATATTTTCTATTTCTTCCTGGTCCAGTCTTGGGAGATTGTACCTTTCTAAGAACTTGTCTGTTTCTTCTAGGTTGTTCATTTTATTGGCATATAGTTGCTTGTAGTAGTCTCTTATCGTCCTTTGTATTTCTGTGGTGTTGGTTCTAAGTTCTCCTTTTTCGTTTCTAATTTTATTGATTTGGGCCCTCTCCCTCTTTTTTCTTGATGAGTCTGCCTAAAGATTTCTCAATTTTGTTTATCTTTTTAAAGAACTAGTTCCATTAATTTTTTTATTGTTTTCTGTGTTTCTATTTCATTTATTTCTGCTCTGATCTTTATGATTGTTTTCTTCTACTAACTTTGGGTTTTGTTTGTTCTTCTTTCTCTAGTTGCTTTAGGTGTAAGGTTAGGTTTTTTTATTTGAGATTTTTCTTGTTTCCTGAGGTAACCTTGTATCACTATAAACTTCCCTCTTAGAACTGCTTTTGTTGCATTTTGTACATTTTGGATTGTTGTGTTTTCATTTTCATTTGTCTCTAGGTTTTTTAAAAATTTCCTCTGGCATTCAGTGATCCAAAAGTTATGTCTGTTAACATTTGTTTTATATATTGAGGTGCTCCTATGTTGGGTGTATATATATTTACAATTGTTATATCTTCTTCTTGGATTGATCCCTTGATCATTAGGTAGTGTCCTTCTTTGTCTCTTGTAACAGTCTTTATTTTAAAGTCTGTTTTGTCTGATGTCTGCTCCAGCTCTTTTTGATTTCCATTTGCACGGAACACCTTTTTCCATCCCCTCACTTTCAGTCTGTATGTGTCTCTAGATCTGAAGTGGGTCTCTTGTAGATACCATATACACGGGTTTTTGATCCATTTAGTCAGTCTGTGTCTTTTGGTTGGAGCATTTAATCCATTTACACTTAAGGTAATTATCAATATGTATGCTCTTATTGCCACTTTGTTAATTGTTATGGACTTGTTTTTATAGGGTTTTTTTTTCTTTCCTCTTTTGTTCTGTTCTGTTGTGATTTGATGACTATATTTAGTGTTGTTTGGATACCTTTTTCTTTTTTGTGTGTATATCTATTATACATTTTTGTTTTGCAGTTACCATGAGGTTTTGGTATAGCACTTTGTATATAAACATGGTTGGTTTAGGTTTCTGACCTCTTAATTTAAAATGCATTTCAAATATCCTGGATTTGTACTCTCCTCAGTCACTGGTTTTGGTATCATATTTGTATGTGGCTGGTTTCCTTCCTTTACTGTATGTTTCCCTTTACCTGTGAGCTTTCCCATTTCATAATTTTCTTATTTCTAGTTGTGACCTTCTCTTTTCCACTTAGAGAAGTTCCTTTAGCATTTTTTGCAAGGCTGGTCTGGTGGTGCTGAATTCTCTTAGCTTTTGCTTGTCTGTAAAGCTTTTGATTTCTCCATTGAATCTGAATGAGCACTTTGCTGGATAGAGTATTCTTGGTTGTGGTTTCTTCCCTTTCAAAACTTTAAATATATCATGCAACTCCTTTCTGGCCTTCAGTGTTTCTGCTGAAAAATCAGCTGATAGTCTTATGGGGATTCCCTTGTATGTTGTTGCTTTTCCCTTATTGCTTTTAATTTTTTTTGTTGTTTTTAATTTTTGTCAATTTGATTACTGTGTGTTTTGGCATGTTCATCCTTGGGTTGATCCTGCCTGGGACTCTCTGCACTTCCTGGACTTAGGTGACTGTTTTCTTCCCCATGTTAGGGAAGTTTTCAGCTATTATCTCTTCAAATATTTTCTCAGGCTCTTTCTTGCCCTCTTCTCCTTCTGGGACCCCTATTTTGTGAGTATTAGTGCGTTTGACCTTGTCCTAAGTGTCTCTTAAGTTGTCCTCATTTCTTTTTATTCTTTTTTCTATATTTTGTTCTGTGGCAGTGATTTCAACCACTCTGTCTTCCAGTTCACTGATCTGTCCTTTTACCTAATTTATTCTACTATTTATTCCTACAAGTGTATATTTCAGTTTTTGTATTCTTAACTCTGCTTCATTGTTCTTTATATTTTCTAACTCTTTGTTAAAAACTTGTTACTTCTCAGTGTGTGCATCCATTCTTTTTCCAAGTTCTTGGATCATCTTTATGCTTATTACTCTGAACTCTTTCGGGTAGATTGCTTATCTCCACTTCACTTAGTTGTTCTTCTGGGCTTTTATCTTGTTCCTTCATGTGGAAGGAGCATATTCCTTTGCCATCTCATTTTGTTTAAATTTCTATTTATATTTTTATGTTTGTAGTAGGTTTGTTACTTTTCTTGACTTGGAGAAGTAGCCCTCTGTAGGGGATGTCCTATGTGTCCCAGCAATACCCTCCCCTCTCGTCACCCAAGGGCCAGGGACTAGCTGGTCCCAGGGTAGGTTCTGACCTGTGTTTGCAGACTGTTCCACAGGCTGTGGGATTGTAGTTTTCTTGCTTCTGGTGTCTGCCCCCTGGTGGATGAGGCTGGTCTAGAGGCTTGTGCAGGCTTACTAGTTGGAGGGGCTGGTGCATGCCCACTGGTGGGTGGAACTGTGTCTTGGCCCTCTGGTGGGCAGGACTGTGTCAAGGGGTGTGTCTAGAGGTGGCTGTGGGCTCAGGAAGTCTTTAGACAGCCTGTCTGCTGATGGGTGGGGCTGTGTTCCTGCCCTGTTGGTTGTTTGGCCTGAAGCATACCAGCCCGGAACCCTGCAGGCTGTTGGGTGGAGCCAGGCCTTGGTGCTAATGGCCCAAGCAAAGGTCTTTGTGTCTGCCTCCAGCAAGAGTTCACATAGATGCACAGTCCTCAATATGTCTGTCACCAGCTTTTATGACCCCAAAGAGAGCCACCACTCTCCCAGGAGATCCTCTAAGACCAGCAAGTAGGTCAGGCCCAGGCTTCTATGAAGTCACTGCTTTTGCCCTGTATCCTGGTGTGCAAGAGACCTTATGTGCACCCTCAAAGAGTGGAGTTTCTGTTTCCTTCAGTCCTGTGGAACTCCTGCAATCATGCCCCACTCGCCTTCAAAGCCAGATGCTCTGGGGGCTCCTCCTAACACCAGACCCCTAGGCTGGGGAGCCCGATGTGGGGCTCAGAGCTCCCACTCCTGTGGGGGAACTTCTGTGATGTAATTATTCTCCAGTTTGTGGGTTGTCCACTGGATGGTATGGGATTTGATTATATCACAAGTGTGCCCCTCCTACCGTCTTATTGTGGTTTCATCTTTATGTCTTTGGATGTAGAATATCTTTTTGTGGTAGGTTCCAGTCTTTTTTATCAATGGTTGTTCAGCAGTTAGTTGTGATTTTGGTGTGTTCATGAAAAGCGGTTAGCTCAGGTTCCTTCTAATCTGCCACTTTGTCTCCAGTCCCCAGCTCTGTGACTTCTATTTGGCATTTTAAAATATTTTCTGTCTCTTTTTAAAGTTCTTAGTGTGTTCATACTTTTCCTGAGCTCTCTGAGCATCTTTATGACCATTACTTTGAACTCTTTATAAGGTAAAATACTTACCTCCACTTCATTAAAGTTTTGTTCTGAGGTTTTATTTTGTCTTTCATTTGGAAAATATTTCTCTATTTCTTCATATTTCTTGATTCTCCATGTTGGTTTCTATACATCAGATAAATAGCGACCTCTCCCAGTCTTGAAGGAGTAGCCTTGTGTAGGAGATGAAGCTTACCTTTCAATCTTGCCGTAACTCTTGATTGTTTTTTGGTTGCCCAAGCAGCCCATTTTATTTTTAATGGCTCTCAGGTTGAGGTTGTACTAGGACCTGTCAGTGTCCTAAAGGGGAAGATCTCAGTCAACAACTAGATTCAGGCTGATTGGAAACCAGATCCTCAGGCAGCAGCTTTTTAAGTATGTAAATATACACTATCTTATGGGACCACAAACATAATCCCTGCTGGCCACCAGAGCCAGGTGATCTGTAGGTATCTCCTGGGTGGCAGTTGCAAAAATCAGGGTTCCAGATAAGGGTACAAGCTACTCTCTGGGAGCTACTGGTGAGCTGTATTGGGGCAGAGAAAGAGCACAAAGATTGTGTCCCCTGGACTGTGGTCCTTGAAAGGACCTCCATAGGTCCCAAGTTGTGTGCCAAACCAGAAGCCTGCCCCCAGGCCAAAGGTCTAGGACAAGCAAATAGGCCTCTTTCACAGAAAGACTGGGGGTGTTTTCCAGTCTGCTGTTTTCACTATGTCCTAAGAGTGGTAGCCTGCCAATAACTGTCTCTTGTTACAAATCCCATCAGGCTCAAGAATACAAGTCCCCCCGACCACCAGAGTCAGGCAATCAAGGGATCCCATGGGCGACAGTCACAAAAAGTAAGGCACAGATATAAAAACTGTGACACTAGGTGCATGTAAAAGCTCCACCCAGGAGATACTAACACTCTGGAGTACAGCCAAGGGAAAGTGTGAAGATAGTGGCTGCCCTCCAATTTCTCTTACAAAGATTATGGTGACCCCTTAGATGTGTGTTTAATTACAAGCCTACCCCTCAGACTGCAGCTGTGATAATAAGCTGACTGATCACTTTCACAGAAAGACTGAGCTCCTGGATCTGTTGCCCCTTGCTGTGCCAGGGGTGGGGTTCAGGGTGGGGGAATAGTTGTAAGAACTCTTTCTCCATTGATTAAGTCCTGTGGGACCCATGAGTATAAGTCCCACTGGCCATCAGAATTAGGTGATGTTAGGTGTTTGCAGATGCAAAAATCAGAGTGGCAGTCAAGAGTATAAGTTCCTTTCTGAGAGATACTGGTGATCTCTTGCAAGGCAGAGGGTGAGTGCAAAGGTTGAGTTCACGAGGCTCCATTCCCTGAGAACATTTCCAAAGGACCCTAGTTGTGTGACAAACCAGAAGACTGCCCCTCAGACTGAAGTGCCAACAGGCTTCTTTCACAGAAATAATGGGGGTGTGTTTAAGTCTTCTGTCTATGCAGTGCCTTGGAAGTGGTAGTCAGCCAAGAACTGTCTCTCTGAATGTTATAGTCCCATGGGGATTAGGATCACAAACCCTCTTGGCCTCCAGAGCCAGATGATTAAAGGGTATCCCAGGGGCAGCCTCAAAAACTCAGGCACCAGACACATGTAAAAGCTCTCCTCTGTGAGATTCTGGTTCTCTGGATCACGGCAGAGGGAAAGCATGAAGATGGTACCCATAGCAGATGGAGAACATATACATGGTGCCCACAGGAAAAAAGAAAAAAGGATGGCACTTGCCATCTTGAACAAGGCAGAGGGAGAATGTGTAGATGTCATCTTCAAGAAGAAAAAATATGGAACCTGCTGGCTAGTATGAGGCAGAGTGGGAATGTGAAGATGGTGTCCGCCAGCTAGCAGGCCCCTAGATGTGTTCTAAATTAGATGCCTGTCCCTCAGGTCAGCACTTTAAAATTAACAAATGAGCCTCATTCACATAAAGTATGGGTACCTCTTGATTGGCTGTTTCTGCACTGGACCCTGGGGCAACTGAATTCAAGCACACAAGCCCTTTAGGAGCTGTTCCTCAGATTGCTAGAGGCTGAGGGTCTCGTGAACTCAAGAATTGTTGGTTTTCAAAGCTAGATGGTTTGGTGGCTCATCTCCCAAGTGCAGGACGTAAAAGTTGGGTTACCTGATTCAAAAAGTTCAAACCCTTTGCTCTTTATGGAGAAGCTCTGGGTTTTGAGTTCCTTCCCAATTGTGGGTTGCCACACTGATGGTGGGGTTTATTGGTGAGATTGGGTCCCAACCTCTCCTATCCACTTTGATGTGGTCTTTTCTCATTCACCAGATGTGTAGGAATTGCTTAGTTTTTAGGGTTTTTTCAGAGGAAGTTGTGCCATATGTAGCTGCAGATTCAGTGTGTTCAGGGGAGGAGGTAAGCCCAGAATCTTCCTGTGATGCCATCTTGAGCCAGAACCCTCTCACCATACTCTTTTTTTAAAATAGATCTTTATTGGAGTATAATTGCTTCACGATACTGTGTTAGTTTCTGTTGTACAACAAAGTGAATCAGCCATATGCATACGTGTATCCCCATATCCCCTCCCTCTTGAGCCTCCCTCTCACCCTCCCTATCCCACCCCTCTAGGAAGTCACAAAGCACGGAGCTGATCTCCCTATGTTATGCTGCTGCTTCCCACTATTTTACATTTGACAGTATGTATATGTTGAGGCTACTCTCACTTTGCCCCAGCTTCCCCCTCCCAACCCCGTGTCCTCAAGTCCATTCTCTACATCTACGTCTTTCTTCTTGCCCTGCCACTAGGTTCATCAGTACCTTCTTTTTTTCTTTTAGAATCCATGTATATGCATTAGCATACGGTATTTGTTTCTCTCTTTCTGACTAACTTCGCTCTGTATGACAGACTCTAGGTCCGTCCACCTCACTACACATAACTCAATTTCATTTCTTTTTATGGCTGAGTAATATTCCATTGTATATATGTACCACATCTTCTTTATCCATTCATCTGTCAATGGACTTTTAGGTTGGTTCCATGTCCTGGCTATTGTAAATAGTGCTGCAATGAACATTGTGGTCCATGTCTCTTTTTGAATTATGGTTTTCTCTGGGGATATGCCCAGTAGTGGGATTGTTGGGTCATATGGTAGTTCTATTTTTAGTTTTTTAAGGAACCTCCATACTGTTCTCCATAGTGGTTGTAACAGTTTACCTTCCCACTAACAGTGTAGGAGGGTTCCTTTTTCACCACACCCTTTTCAGCATTTATTGTTTCTAGATTTTTTGATAATGGCCATTCTGATTGGCGTGAGGTGATACCTCGTTGTAGTTTTGATTTGCATTTCTCTAATAATTAGTGATGTTGAGCATCTTTTCATGTGCTTCTTGGACATTTGTATGTCTTCTTTGGTGAAACGTCTATTTAGGTCTTCCACCCATTTCTTAATTGGATTGTTTGTTTTTTGATATTGAGCTCCATGAGCTGTTTGTATATTTTGGAGATTTGTTTATGGTTCATCTTGTTTATGGTTTCCTTTGCTGTGCAAAATCTTTTAAGTTTAATTAGGTCCCATTTGTTTATTTTGTTTTTTTTTCATTACTCTAGGATGTGGGTCACAAAGATCTTGCTGTGGTTTATGTCAAAGAGTGTTTTTCCTGTGTTGTTCTCTAAGAGTTTTATAGTGTCTGGTCTTAAATTTAGGTCTCTAATCCATTTTGTTTATTTTTGTGAATGGTGTTAGGTAATGTTCTAATTTCATTCTTTTGCATGTAGCTGTTCAGTTTTCCCAGCACCACTTATTGAAGAGGCTGTCTTTTCTCCATTGTATGTTCTTGCCTCCTTTGTTGTAAATTTGGTGACCATATGTGCGTGGGTTTATCTCTAGGCTTTCTATCCTGTTCCATTGATCTATATTTCTGTTTTTGTTCCAGTACCATACTGTCTGGATTACTGTAGCTTGGTAGTATAATCTGAAGTCAGGGAGCCTGATTCCTCCAGCCCCATTTTTCTTTCTCAGGATTGCTTTGGCTCTTTGGATTCTTTTGTGTTTGTATAGAAATTGTAAATTTTTTTGTTCTAATTCTGTGAAGAATGCCATTGGTAGTTTGATAGGGATCACATTGAATTGGTAGATTGCTTTGGATAGTATAGTCATTTTAACAATACTGATTCTTCCAATCCAAGAACATGGTATAAATTTTCATCTGTTTATGTCATCTTTGATTTCTTTCATCAGTATTTTATAGTTTTCTCAGTACAAGTCTTTCTCCTCCTTAGGTAGGTTTATTCCTAGGTATTTTATTCATTTTGTTGTGATGATAATTGGAATTGTTTCCTTAATTTCTCTTTCTGAGTTTTCATTGTTAGTATATAGGAATGCCAGAGATTTCTGTGCATTAACTTTGTATCCTGCAACCTTACCAAATTCATTGATTAGTTCTAGTAGCTTTCTGGTGGCATCTTTAGGATTTTCTATGTATAGTATCATGTCATCTGCAAACAGTGACAGTTTTCTTTTCCAATTTATAGTCTTTTTATTTATTTTTTCCTCTGATTGAGGTGGTTACGACTTCCAAAATTATGTTGAATAAGAGTGGACATCTTTGTCTTGTTCCTGATCTTAGTAGAAATGCTTGCAGTTTTTCACCATTGAGTATGATGTTTGCTGTGGGTTTGTCATATATGGTCTTTATTATGTTGAGGTATGTTCCATCTATGCCCATATTCTGGAGAGTTTTTATCATAAATCGGTGTTGAATTTTGTCAAAAGCGTTTTCTGCATCTACTAAGATGATCATATGGTTTTTATTCCTTAATTTGTTAATGTGGTGTATCACGTTTGATTTGCGTAAATTGAAGAATCCTTGCATCCCTGGGTTAAATCCTACTTGATCGTGGTGTATGATCCTTTCAGTGTGCTGTTGGATTCTGTTTGCTAGTATTTTGTTCAGGATTTTGCATCTATATTCATCAGTGATATTGGTCTATAATTTTCCCTTTTTGTGTTATCTTTTTCTCATTTTGGTATCAGAGTGATGGTGACTTCATAAGATGATTTTGGGAGGGTTCCTCCCTCTGCAATTTTTTGAGAAGAGTTTGAGAAGGATCAGTGTTAGCTCTTCTCTAAATGTTTGATAGAATTTGCCTGTGAAGACATCTGGTCCTGGACTTTGTTTTTTGGAAGATTTTAAATTACAGTTTTAATTTCATTACTTGTGATAGGTCTGTTTATATTTTCTAATCCTTCCTGGTTCAGTAATAGAAAATTGCACCTTTACAAAAATTTGTCCATTTCTTTGTGGGTGTCCATTTTATTGGCACATAGTTGTTTGTAGTATTCTCTTGTAATCCTTTGTATTTCTGTGGTATCAGTTGTGATTTCTCCTTTTCATTTCTATTTTTATTAATTTGGGTGCTCTCCCTTTTTTTCTTGACGTAGGGTTTATCAATTTTGTTTATCTTCTCAAAGAACCAGCTTTTAGTTTTATTGATCTTTCCTATTGTTTTCTTCATTTCTATTTCATTTATGTCTGCTCTGATTTTTAAGATTGCTTGCCTTTTACTGACTTGGGTTTTCATTATTTTTCTTTCTCTAGCTGCTGTAGGTGTAGGGTTAGATTGTTTATTTGAGATTTTTCTTGTTTCTTCAGGTGAGATTGAATTGCCATAAACTTCCCTCTTAGAACTGCTTTTGCTGCATCACAAAGGTTTTGGTTCATCGTGTATTCGCTGTCATTTGTTTCTATGTATTTTTTTATTTTCTTCTTTGATTTCTTCAGTGATCTCTTGGTTATTTAGTAGTGCACTGTTTAGCCTCCATGCATTTGTGGTTTTTTTACATTTTTTTCCTGTAATTGATTTCCAGTCTCATAGTGTTGTGGTCAGAAAAGAGGCTTGATACAATTTCAATTTTCTTAAATTTTCCAAGGCTTGATTTGTGACCCAAGATGTGATCTATCCTGGAGAATGTTCCATGTGCACTTGAAAAGAAAGTGTTTTCTGCCACTTGCAGGTGGAATGTTCTATAAATATCAATTAAATCTATGTGGTCTATTGTGTCATTTAAAGCTTGTGTTTCCTTATTTATTTTCTGTTTGGATGATCTGTCCATTGGTGTAAGTGGGGTGTTAAAGTCCCCTGTTATTATGTGTTACTGTTGATTTCTCCTTTCATAGTTGTTAGCATTTGCCTTATGTATTGAGGTGCTCCTATGTTGGGAGCATAAACTTTTATATTTGTCATATCTTCTTCTTGGATTGATTCTCTAATCATTATGTAGTGTCCCTCCTTATTTCGTAACAGTCTTTATTTTAAAGTCTATTTTATCTGATATGAGTATTGCTACTCCAGCTTTGTTTTGATTTCCTTTTGCATGGAATATCTTTTTCCATTCCTTCACTTTCAGTCTGTATGTGTCTGTAGGTCTGAAGTGGGTTTCTTATAGACAACATATATATGGTCTTGTTTTTGTATCCATTCAGCCGGTCTGTGTCTTTTGGTTGGGGCATTTAATCCATTTACATTCAAGGTTATTATCAATATGTGTGTTCCTATTACCTTTTTCTTAATTGTTTTGGGTTTGTTTTATGGGTCTTTCTCTTCTGTTGTGTTTCCTGCTTAGAGAAGTTTCTTTAGCATTTGTTGTAAAGCTGGTTTAGTGGTGCTGAATTCTCTTAGCTTTTGGTTGTATGAAAAGCTTTTGATTTCTCCATCGAATCTGAATGAGATCCTTGCTGGGCATAGTAATCTTGGTTGTATGTTTTTCTCTTTCATCACTTTAAATATATCCTGCCAGTCCCTTCCCTGCAGAGTTTCTGCTGAAAAATCAGCTGGTAACCTTATGGGGATTCCTTTGTATGTTTTGTTTTTCCCTTGCTGCTTTTAATTTTTTTTCTTTGAATTTATTTTTTTGTTAGTTTCATTAATATGTGTCTTGGTGTGTTTCTCCTAGGGTTTCTCCTATATGGGACTCTCTGTGCTTCCTGGACTTGGGTTTCTATTTCCTTTCCCATGTTAGGGAAGTTTTCTACTGTAATCTCTTCAAATATTTTCTCAGACTCTTTCTTTTTCTCTTCTTCTTCCGGGACCCCTATTGTTCAAATGTTGGTGTGTTTAGTGTTGTCCCAGGGGTCTCTGAGATTATCTTCAATTCTCTTCATTCTTTTTTCTTCATTCTGCTCCTCAGCCATTATTTCCACCATTTTGTCTTCCAGCTCACTTATTCGTTCTTCTGCCTCAGTTATTCTGCTATTCATTCCTTCTAGTGTATTTTTCATTTCAGTTATTGTGTTGTTCATCTCTGTTTGTTCTTTAGTTCTTCCAGATCTTTGTTAAACATTTCTTGTGTTTTCTCAATCCATGCTTCCATTTTATATCCGAGATTCTGGATCATCTTTACTATCATCATTCTGAATTCTTTTTCAGGTAGATTGCCTTTTTCCTCTTCATTTATTTGGTCTTGTAGGTTTTTACATTGCTTCTTCATCTGTTCCTTTTTCTTTTTTTCTGCTCTGCAGTAGTTATTTCCACTATTTTATCTTCCAGGTCACTTATTCATTCTTCTTCCTCAGTTATTCTGCTATTCATTCCTTCTAGTGTATTTTTCATTTCAGTTATTGTGTTGTTCATCTCTGTTTGTTCTTTAGTTCTTCCAGATCTTTGTTAAACATTTCTTGTGTTTTCTCAATCCATGCTTCCATTTTATATCCGAGATTCTGGATCATCTTTACTATCATCATTCTGAATTCTTTTTCAGGTAGATTGCCTTTTTCCTCTTCATTTATTTGGTCTTGTAGGTTTTTACATTGCTTCTTCATCTGTGACCTATAGTTTGCTCTCTCATTTTTTTTTTTTTTTTTTTTTTGATTGAGATTGTGTTCCTACCTTACTGGTTGTTTGACCTGAGGCTTCCAACACTGGAGTTTGTAGGCTGTTGCATAGAGTTGGGTCTTCATGCCGAGATGAGGACCTCCGGTAAACCTCACTCCAATGAATATTCCCTGTAGTCTAAGTTTCTCTGTTAGTCCAGTGGTTCGGACTCAGAGCTCCCACTGCAAGAGCTTCAGCCCGACCCCTGGATCATGAACTAAGATTCTGCAAGTTGTGTCGGGTGGCCAAAAAAAAAAGGAACAATAACAAGGTATAAAATAAAATGACACTAGGAAACTAACAGATATGTTAGAAAGAATATAAAAATAAAAATTAAAATGTAGATGAAACAACAACCAGGAGGTAAAATAAAGCCACAGTGGTAAAAAGAGGAGGAAGAAAAAAAAATGAAAGTTGAAAAGTCCTTTGTTGTGGAGGGCAGGGCCTAAGCAAGGGTGAGTTTTGGGTGGTGGACGGGGCCTATGCTTATGACCCAGAAAGCTGGAAACGGGTGTGGGTGGTGAGGCTTATGCTCAACGGAACAGAAGGGGCCCAGGTATGCCTCTGGTCTCAGAGGGTGGGAGACCCCTCCTGGGAGTGCAGTGGGTGGGTGGGGCAAATGTCCTCCGCTCCTCTCCTGCTCTCAGAGAGCCCCTCCCACTTGCCTCTCCTGATCTCCCCTGCCTCCCTCCAAAATGTCCCAAGTACCCACATGGCTCTAGGGGGCTTTGGAAAGAGGGGGACCTGGCCTGAGAGTTCAGCAGGCTTCCTGGGCCCATGTGGTGGGGCACATGCCCTCTGCTCCTTCTCCTGCTCCTCTGGTCCTGGGGGGCCCCTCCCACCTGCCTCTCCTTTTCTCCCCCAGCCTCCCTCCTATGCTCCCAGGACCAACGCGGCCTGGAGGGCACCTCTGAGGATGTAGGACCCAGCCTGAGAGCCAGGCAGACTTCCCCAGACCACTGGGCAGGGGATACGCTGGGCACACTCCTCCCTGATCTGAGCCCGCAAGGGTCCCTCCAGCCATGCGAACCCTTCCTCCCTCTTAGCCACCCCTCAGGGATGCTGGTCCTGTCTGGCCTCCACTTTTTCTCCCCCTTCAATCCCCCCACATCCTACCAGTTTGCTTGGGGGTTCCTCCCATCTTCTTGGGTGTCGAGGTCCCCCACCAGTGTCCTGCAGGTGCTCTAGTTGTGGGGAGATGTGAACTCCGTGTCTTCCCACACCGCCATCTTGACTCCACCCCCTCGCCATACTCTTAACCATGCTTTATTTCCATGCTTTGTGACAACCCTTTGTCCCCTTTCCCGTAAAACAAGTTTATTTTGTAACATGACCCCTATGTCTGAGGCCTTTGGAATGAAATTATTCTGCATCTTCCCAAATATTATTTTTATTATTATTATTATTTTTTTTTTTTTGTGGTACGCGGGCCTCTCACTTGTGGCCTCTCCCATTGCAGAGCACAGGCTGTGGACGCGCAGTCTCAGCGGCCATGGCTCACAGGCTTAGCCGCTCTGCAGCATGTGGGATCTTCCCGGACCAGGGCACGAACCCATGTCCCCTGCATCAGCAGGTGGACTCTCAACCACTGCACCACCAGGGAAGCCCCCCAAATATTGACTCAGCAAGTCACTATGATAAAAGAGATTGGCAGGCCTTGAGAGAGGTGCCTTAAAGAAGGGCATGGATGCCAAGAAGCAGATAAGGATGGAACAGCTCTGAGTACAAACTTTACACCTTAAAACATATTAACTCAGGACAAGTTTGTGTAGGGGAAAAACTAGGCAGCCAAGAGATGAACAAGGAAGAAAAGGAAACTGAATTATGAAAGAGGTAATAGACTCTTCATTTAGGGAATGTTTTTAAAGAAGTTTTAGACTCATAGCTAGAAGGATTTTTTTATGAGAAAGTGGATGAGAAAATGTACAAATGTACTCCTGTGATTACCCTTGGATGAAAAAAGAACAATTTAGTTAAAATTGGTGAGTAATTTTAGCATTTGCAAATTGAATCCTATTGTGATTATAAAACAGATTTTTGTTCTGTTTGTTTACTTTCTTATTCTTTCCAGTGACATTCAAAGATTTGGCCAACAGAGTAGGGGGAGATTAGTGGTTGAGCAGAAGAAGATAGTTGTGTTGCACAAATTTGTCCGTGTAGACACAAAACACACAAGATGCTTACCTTTGCAAAAATACCAAGATCTTGGGAGACTCCAAAGTAAAGATCTAGTAGTAGATTGCTCATATTTTTCCAACATGTAGCATATGAAAATAAAACATTTATGAGACTTTTTACATGCACATTAATTATCTAAAATTAGACACGCTTAGAGTGGGCCATTAAGTGCTGATTAGATAATGATATTATGAGTTTGGGCAGCATTGGTAATAGGGAACTAAGTTTACTTCCAAAGGGAAGAGAGGTCATTAAATTTTTAATTTGTTTTTCAACAGTTCAATTATAACATGGCTAATGTGCTGGACATGAACCCTAAGGGACTTAACACAATTATGGGACTTTTCCAATGTACCTTTCTCTCTTGCATTTATTTTCTTATAAGATTAGGTATTTGTAACTCTTTTGGATCATTCTTGGCTCTCAAATATTTCATAATGTCTCTCTTCCACTTCCTAAACTCTTTCTATTCCTTAGATACATGACAAGATTACCTCAAATAATGAGAACTATTTATTTTTCTGGGAAGAAACAACCTTCAAGTATGCCTTTTAAATATGGTTCAGTAGATGCTTATTCAATGTCTCATATGAGGATATCATGCTAATGGCTCCCTCTGGTCAAGAATTCATTGACCACTTACTTAATAATGCATGGTCTTCATTTCATCCTTCTCTCTTAAAAGTATTTTTTTAAACGTTTTTATTGGAATATGATTGCTTTACAATGGTGTGTTAGTTTCTGCTTTATAACAAAGTGAATACGTTATACATGTACATATATCCCCATATCCCTTCCCTCTTGCATCTCACTCCCTCCCACCCTCCCTATCCCACCCGGCTAGGTGTTCAGAAAGCATGGAGCTGATCTCCCTGTGCTATGCTACTGCTTCCCACTAGCTATCTAGTTCACATTTGGTAATGTATATATGTCCATATATACACTACCACTCTCTCACTTTCTCCCTGCTTAGCCTTCTCCTTCCCCGTGTCCTCAAGTCCATTTTCTAGTAGGTCTTTTTATTCCTGTCTTGCCCCTAGGTTCTTCATGACCTTTTTTTTTTTTTTAGATTCCATATATATGTGTTAGCATACAGTATTTGTTTTTCTCTTTCTGAATTATTCCACTCTGTATGACAGACTCTATGTCCACCCACTTCACTACAAATAACTCAGTTTCGTTTATTTTTCTGGCTGAGTAATATTCCACTGTATATATGTGCCACATCTTCTTTATCCATTCATCTGTCGATGGACACTTAGGTTGCTTCCATGTCCTGGCTGTTGTAAATAGTGCCGCAGTGAACATTGTGGTCCATGTCTCTTTTTGAATTATGGTTTTCTCAGGGTGTATGCCCAGTAGTGGGATTGCTGGGTCGTATGATAATTCTATTTTTAGTTTTTTAAGAAACCTCCATACTGTTCTCCATAGTGGCTGTATCAATTTACATTCCCACCAACAGTGTATGAGGGTTCCCTTTTCTCCACACCCATCTAGCGCTTAATGTTTGTAGATTTTTTGATGATGGCCTTTCTGACTGGTGTGAGATGATATTGCATTGTAGTTTTGATTTGCATTCTCTAATGATTAATGATGTTTGAGCATCTTTCATTGGGTTGTTGGCAATCTGTATGTCTTCTTTGGAGAAATGTCTATTTAGGTCTTCTGCCCATTTTTGGATTGGGTTGTTTGTTTT
>NC_041220.1:82604650-82620958 GCF_002837175.3 Physeter macrocephalus | reverse complement strand
CACTAGCTATCTATTTTACATTTGGTAGTGTATATATGTCAATGCCACTCTGTCACTTCATCCCAGCTTACCCTCCCCCCTCCCCCTTTCCTCAAGTCCATTCTCTAGTAGGTCTGCATCTTTATTCCCGTCTTGCCCCTAGGTTTGTTGGAAGATTTTAAATCTCAATTCCAGTGATTGTGATTGGTTGGTTCATATTTTCTACTTCTTCCTGATTCAGTCTCGGAAGGTTGTGCATTTCTAAGAATTTGTCCATTTCTTCAAGATTGTCCATTTTATTGGCATAGAGTTGCCATTAGTAATCTCTCATGATCTTTTGTATTTCTGCAGTGTCAGTTGTTACTTCTCCTTTTTCATTTCTAATTCTATTGATTTGAGTCTTCTCCCCTTTTTTCTTGATGAGTCTGGTTAATGGTTTATCAATTTTGTTTCTCTTCTCAAAGAACCAGCGTTTAGTTTTATTGATCTTTGTTATCATTTCCTTCATTTTTTTTTCATTTATTTCTGATCTGATATTTTTGATTTATTTTCTTCTGCTAACTTTGGGTTTTTTTGTTCTTCTTTCTGTAATTGCTTTAGGTGTAAGGTTAGTTTTTTTATTATTTAGTAATGTATTGTTTAACCTCCATGTATTTGTGTTTTTTACATTTTTTTCCCTGTAATTGATTTCTAACCTCATAGTGTTGTGGTCAGAAAAGATGCTTGATATGATTTCAATTTTCTTAAATTTACTGAGGCTTGATTTGTGACCCGAGATGTGATCTAAACTAGAGAATGTTCCATGTGCACTTGAGAAGAAAGTGTAATCTGCTCTTTTTGGATGGAATGTCCTCTAAATATCAATTAAATCTATCTGGTCTATTGTGTCATTTAAAGCTTGTGTTTCCTTATTAATTTTCTGTCTGGTTGATCTGCCCATTGGTGTAAGTGAGGTGTTAAAGTCCCCCACTATTATTGTGTTACTGTCGATTTCCTCTTTTATAGCTGTTAGCAGTTGCCTTATGTATTGACGTGCTCCTATGTTGGGTGCATATATATTTATAATTGTTATATCGTCTTCTTGGATTGATCCCTTGATCATTATGTAATGTTCTTCTTTGTCTCTTGTAACAGTTTTTATTTTAAAGTCTATTTTATCTGTCATGAGTATTGCTATTCCAGTTTTCTTTTCATTTCCGTTTGCCAGGAATATCTATTTCCATCCTCTCACTTTCAGTCTATATGTGTCCATAGGTCTGAAGTGAGTCTCTTGTTGACAGCATATATACGGGTCTTGTTTTTGTATCCATTCAGCCAGTCTATGTCTTTTGGTTGGAGCATTTAATCCATTTACATTTAAGCTAATTATTGACATGTATGTTCCTTTTACCATTTTGTTAATTGTTTTGGGTTTGTTATTGTAGGTGTTTTCCTTCTCTTCTGTTTCCTGCCTAGGGAAGTTCCTTTAGCATTTTTTGGTGAGCTGGTTTTGTTGTGCTGAATTCTCTTAGTTTTTGCTTGTCTGTAAATGTTTTAATTTCTCCAATCTGAATGAGATCCTTGCTGGATAGAGTAATCTTGGTTGTTGGTTCTTCCCTTTAATCACTTTAAATATGTCCTGCCACTCCTTTCTGACGTGCAGAGTTTCTGCTGAAAGATCAGCTGTTAACCTTATGGGGATTCCCTTGTATGTTATTTGTTGTTTTTCCCTTGCTGCTTTTAATATTTTTTCTTTGTATTTACTTTTTGATAGCTTGATTAATATGTGTCTTGACCTGTTTTTCCTTGGATTTATCCTGTATGGAACTCTCTGTGCTTCTGGACTTGATTAACTATTTCCTTTCCCATATTAGGGAAGTTTTCAACTATAATCTCTTCAAATATTTTCTCAGTCCCTTTCTTTTTCTCTTCTTCTTCTGGGACCCCTATAATTCAAATGCTGGTGCTTTTAATATTGTCCCAGAGGTGTCTGAGACTGTCCTCAATTGTTTTCATTCTTTTTTCTTTATGTTGCTCTACAGTAGTTATTTCCACTATTTTATCTTCCAGGTCACTTATCCATTCTTCTGCCTTAGGTATTCTGTTATTGATCCCTTCTAGAGAATTTTTAGTTTCATTTATTGCGTTGTTCATGATTGTTTGTTTGCTCTTTAGTTCTTCTAGGTCCTTGTTAAATGTTCCTTTTATTTTCTCCATTCTATTTCCAAGATTTTGGATCATCTTTACTATCATTATTTTGAATTCTTTTTCAGGTAGACTGCCTATTTCCTCTTCATTTGTTAGGTCTGGTGGTTTTTTGCCTTGCTCCTTCATCTGCTGTGTGTTTCTCTGTCTTCTCATTTTGCTTAACTTACTTTTTTTGGGGTCTCCTTTTCTCAGGTTGCATGTTCGTAGTTCCTGTTGTTTTTGGTGTCTGTCTCCAGTGGCTAAGGTTGGTTTAGTGGGTTGTGTAGTCTTCCTGGTCCAGGGGACTAGTGCCTGTGTTCTGGTGGATGAGGCTGGATCTTGTCTTTCTGGTGGTCAGGACCGAGTCTGGTGGTGTGTTTTGGGGTGCCTGTGACCCTATTATGATTTTAGGCAGCCTCTCTGCTAATCGGTGGGTTTGTGTTCCTGTCTTGCTAGTTTTTTGGCATAGGGTGTCCAGCACTGTAGCTTTCTGGTCGTTGAGTGGAACTGGATGTTGGCATTGAGATGGTGATCTCTGGGAGCTTTTCACTGTTTGATATTACATGGAGCTGGGGGGTCTCTTGTGGAGCAGTGTCCTGAACTTGACTCTCCCACCTCAGAGGCACAGCCCTGACACCTGGCTGGAACACCAAGAGCCTGTCATCCACACAGCTCAGAATAAAAGGGAGAAAGAAAGAGAGAGAGAAAGAGAGAAGGAAAGAGAGAAAGGAAGGAAGGACAGAAGAAAGAAAGAAGTAAAATAAAATTGAATTAAATTAAAAAGTTATTAAAATAAAAAACAATTATTAAAAACATTTTTAAAATAATTAAAAGAGAGAGAAAGAAGAGAACAACCAAAGCAATAAACAAACCCACCAATGATAACAAGTGCTGAAAACTATACTAAAAAAAAAAAAGGGCAGATAGATCCTTAAGACAAATGGTAAAAGCAAAGCTACACAGACAAAATCCTACACAGAAGCATATGCATACACACTCACAAAAAGATAAAAAGGGAAAAAATATATATATCATTGTTTCCAAAGCATACCTTCTCAATTTGGGATGATTCATTGTCTATTCAAGTATTCCACAGATGCAGGGTACCTCATGTTGACTATGGATATTTAATCTGCTGCTCCTGAGGCTGCTGGGAGAGATTTCCCTTTCTCTTCTTTGTTCACACAGCTCCTGGGTTTCAGCTTTGGATTTGGCCCTGCCTCTGTGTGTAGGTCATCTGTGGGCCTCTGTTCTTTGCTCAGATGGGACGGGGTTAAAGGAGCAGCTGATTAGGGGGTTCTGGCTCACTCAGGCTGGGGAAGGGAGGGGTACAGAATGTGGGGTGAGCCTGCGGTGGCAGAGGCTGGCATATCATTGCACCAGCCTGAGGCACACCATGTGTTTTCCCAAGTAAGTTGTCCCTGGATCACAGGACACTGGCAGTGGTGGGCTACACAGGCTCCCAGGAGGGGAGGTGTGGAGAGTGATCTGTGCTTGCTCACAGGCTTCTTGGTGGCGGCAGCAGCAGCCTTAGCGTCTCATGCACGTCTCTGGGGTCTGTGCTGATAGCCGCAGCTCACGCCCGTCTCTGGAGCTCCTTTAAGCAGTGCTCTTAATCCCTTCTCCTCATGCACCAGGAAACAAAGAGGCAAGAAAAAGTCTCTTACCTCTTGGGCAGTTCCACGCCTTTTCCCGGACTCCCTCCCATTTAGCCGTGGTGCACTAACCCCTTCAGGCTGTGTTCCCACAGCCAACCCCAGTCCTCTCCCTGGGATCCAACTGAAGCCGCAACCTCATCTCCCAGCCCCCACCCGTCCTGGTGGGTGAGCAGACAAGCCTCTCGGGCTTGTGAGTGCTGGTTGGTACCGATCCTCTGTGCGGGAATCTCTCCGCTTTGCCCTCCACACCCTTGTGGCTGCACTCTCTTCCATGGCTCCGAAGCTTCCCACCTCCGCCTCCCGCAGTCTCCCCCCATGAAGGGGCTTCCTAGTGTGTGGAAACCTTTCCCTCTTCACAGCTCCCTCCCATTGGTGCATGTCCCGGCCCTATTCTTTTGTCTGTGTTTTTTCTTTTTTCTTTTGCCCTATCCAGGTACGTGGGTAGTTTGTTGCCTTTTGGGAGGTCTGAGGTCTTCTGCCAGCATTCAGTAGGTGTTCTGTAGGAGTTATTCCAGATGTAGATGTATTTCTGATATACTTGTGAGGAGGAAGGTGATCTCCACATCTTACTCTTCCACCATCTTGAAGCTCCTCTCTCAAAAGTTTTTATGGAGTGCCATGTGCTGACACTGTCCCTTCCTGATTTTGAAGTGCAGTCATACCCATAATTAAGTAGCTTCACCATGCTGACAAAGATCCCCTGACACATCTTCAAAGTTTGGGTCTCTGTATTCAATAAAATAATCAATGATTTTATAAACTAATCTTCGATAATATGAAAAATCTAAAGGAAACCTTGGAGAATTGCATTTTTCTTTCCATATTTCAGTTCTATGCTTTAGCTAGAGTTTTCTGCTGAAAACTGCCCTGTGTTTCAATATAGAGGAATTTTAGGCCACATATCAGAAACATCATTCTGGAAGTCTAACTACAAAATGATTATAGGTCTGTGGGGTTGCAAGTAATAGAAACGTTTTTAGAAATTTATAGTAAGTCTCATATATTTCCCAGACCCTAAAGGTATGCAATTCAAGGAGGAAGAAAACTGTGTGAGATACACATTTGTAGTAATTAGTGAATGTGTGGTATTTAAGGCCATGATACCGAATGAAAGAACTCGAGAATGAGCACCAATATTGAAGAGAAGAGGTAAGAGCGCTAAGCATGCCAACACTTTGAGGTTTCTGTGTACATTCATTAGAATGTGGTGTCCTCTTTACCAAGTGAGGAAGGATTTGGAAAGGGAGTGATCAACTGTGTCAAAGACCACTGAAGTTATCAGAGATATGGGAATTAATCAATTCATTTGGCAAAGTGGAGGTCATTCATGAACTTGTCCAGAAGTAGTTTCAGGTTTTGTTGAAGAGTGGGGGATCTGGTGGGGAGGAAAGCCTGATCAAAGAGAGTTCAAGAGAGAATAGGAGTAAACAGGACACGGTAAAAGAGGGTCATTTGAGTTAGTTTGCTATTGTGAAGTAGCAGGAGGAGTATAGGATATCAAGAGGGGCTTTTCTTTTTTCTTTTTTATAGTTAAGCTGAAAGTTCTTATAGGATTGTTGGTATATTTGTTGGTTTGCAACCTCAGGAATTCCCCTGGTGAAATCTGAAACTGGCCCAGCAAACAGAGGGCAAACAGAGATTGAAGAAAGAGGGAGACCACTCCAGGTTGGGAGATGGTAGGTTTCATGAGCCAGGGAGCTTACATACAAGGCTTGTCTTGGGCAGTCACAAGATGAGTAGATCTCTGCACCTGCCCACTGAAATCCTAAAAGTTTACATAGTGGCCTAACAAGGTTCAGTCATGCATACCGTCCAGATGGTCTCAGTAACACATTGCTCTCTCTGAAGTCCGTGTTGTTGAAAACAGCACCTAGTGAGGGAATGGGAGGTGGAACATACATTCCAAGGACAGAGGAGGAGGTAAGGAGCTTCTGGTTGTCTGGGTCCAGCTTGCATTTCAACTGACAGGTTCTCTTGCTGACCTCTCCAACACCCTCCCCCTCATGACTAGCTCTTACAATATTACATATGCCCTCTCTTCCACATTGTGCCCTGAGCTGTGTAAGAAGTTTTGTTAGCATGAACATGGCTCATTAGGTGACTTTCAGACTATGTTGAAGGCAGAGACCACAGCAACAATATAGGTACATTCAAGAGAAACACAGATTAAGCCATTGATTCCCCAAATAAGTAATTTTCTTTTTACCAAGAGCCACATGATCCAAACCATTGATTTACTAAGTCCCCTAGGTTGAGGGTCAGATCACCCAGGGCATTTACTCATATGCTTATGTGATTTAATAAAGATGGCACATTAGCAGACTTGTCAGGTATAAATATGCAAATTCTGTTTGGAAAATGGCACAAGTACCTTTTTGTGGTTCAGTAATAATGTGTAAGGCTATCCTACTTTGGAGGACAGCTTTTCTCATTAGACATTCCGGTGTTCTGTAAAGAAAAGCTTTGCAGACTATTATGTAAGGTTTGTTGGGCAAATTTAGTGAGGACTTCTCTGTGTGCTATAATGTCTTCCAAGCCAATGGAGGGAACAAAGATGGCATCCAAATGATCAAACCAATGGAAAATGGAATGTGCCCACCTGGCCTGAGGAGAGGCTGGTTAGCAGCTTTAGGAACTTGACCTGGTTGTGCATAACATTCGTGTCGGCCAGGAGAGGCAGCACTGTCAGGAGTGAGCAGATGGATTGGGGATATGCCAGGTCAGAACCCCCACCTTCTACCTTCTTTCGGTGGTAAGTATTCCAGTCCAGATATAGTGCATTTCCACAGGTCCAGCTTGCAGTAGGACAAAGGGATCCCAGTGGAGATTGAGTAGTTTCCCCTCACCCAGGGGTGCAAAGTTGTTCACCCACCCTGGTGGGGCATCCAATTGCAAATTCCAGTAGATAATGCCTTTCCCAGGCCTGATGAGGCTGGGTGTTCTCAGCAGCACAGCACATTGACCCATGGTGAGAGCCAGGGCAATGTCTTTCCCCTGAGACTTCTATACCTTTATGATGTTGTGTGTCTCAGCAGGGGTCCCCAGTCTGGCATATGGGGCAACAAGCCCTAATGGTTAATCGTTCAAATGTATTAAAGGCTAGGATAGAACTTTAGTTCACTCAGTCAATCTGGTTTTAACTGTTAGTAATTCAATATGCTGCTTGATATTCCGTTCTTCCTTTCTGTCAACCCTGTTCCTTGTGGGTCATAGGGGAGATAGAACCTCCATTCAATGTCATGTTCTGTTGCCCATTTTTACATATCATGACCTTTGAAATGTGGCCCTTACTCACTGTGTATTTGATGAGGATACCTGTACATTGTACTCAGCTTCTCTAATCTCCTAGTGGTGGCAGCCTGGTGTACACAGTGACACGGTAACTTGGGTTAGGCCAGACACAGTGTCCACACAAACCAAGGCATATTTAGAGCCCTCACTTGGAGGGAGGGGCCCAATATAAGTTTTTCAGTTCCACACCAGCTGGGAACTCCAGTGAATGGCCCCAGACTCCTTTGGCATTTTCCCTGGGGATTGTTTGGAACACACAGGACATGCTGTTATTGCATTAACCAAGTCACTGTATTTCACTGATTGATTTGCATATGTTGAACCACTCTTGTGACTCTGGAACAAATCCAATTTGATCATGGTGTATGATTCTTTTTATGCATTGCTGTATTCAGTTTGCTAATATATTGTTGAGGATTTTTGCATCTATATTCATTGAAGATTTGGCCTGTAATTTTTCTTTTTTTTTAGTGTCTTTGTTTGGTTCTGGTATCAGGGTAATGGCTTCGTAGAAAGAATTTGGGAGTGTTCCCTTCTCTTCAATTTTTTGGAATAATTTGAGAATTTTTGAGAATAATTTGGAATAATTTTGGAATAATTTGAGGATAGGTGTTAGTTTGGTAGAATTCCTCTGCGAAGCTGGACTTTTGTTTGCTGGGAGTATTTTTATTACGGATTCAATTTCACTTCTAGTGATCAGTATGTGCAAATTGTCTGATTCTTCTGGACTCAGTCTTGGAAGGCTGTATGTTGTAAGCCAGAAATCTGTTCAATTTGTTGGCATATAACTGCTCATAGTATTCTCTTATGATTTTCTGTATATTTGTGGTATGTTTATTTCTCCTCATTCATTTCTTATTTTGTTTATTTGGGTCTTCTCTCTCTTTTTCTTGGTGAGCCTAGCTAAAGGTTTATCAACTTTTTTAATTTAATTTTTTATTTTGTATTGGAGTATAGTTGATTTACAATATTGTGTTTCAGGTGTACAGAAAAGTGATTCCATTGTACATATACATATATCCATTCTTTTAAAGATTCTTTTCCCATATAGGTTATTACAGGCTATTGAGTAGAGTTCCCTGTGCTATACAGTAGGTCCTTGTTGATTATCTATTTTATATATAGTAGTGTGTATATGTTAATTCCAAACTACTAATTTATCCCTCCCCCTTATCAACTTTTTTTTTTTTTCTAAAAACAGCTTTTGGTTTTATTGATCTGTTCTGTTGGGGATTTTTATCTCTATTTCTTCTCCGATCTTTATTATTTCCTTCCTTCTACTGAATTTCTGCTTTGTTTGTTCTTCTTTTTCTAATTCTTTTAGGTGGTAGGTTAGGTGTTATTTGAAATTTTTCTTGTTTCTTGAGTAAGGCCTGCATTGCTATGAACTTTACTCTTAGAAATGCTTTTGCTGAATCCCCTAGATTTTGGAAAGCTGTGTTTTCGTCTTCATTTGCCTGGAGGTATTTTCTGATTTCCTCTTTGATTTTGTTGACTAACTGCTTTTTAGTAAATTGTTCTTTATTCTTCACGTTTGTTCTTTTCCCATTTTTGTTTCTGTAGTTGATTTCTAGTTTCATAACCTCATGGTTAGAAAAGATGCTTAATGTTATTTCTATCCTGTTACATTTCTTGAGGCTTGTTTTTTCACCCGGTATGTAATCTATCCTGGAGAACATTTCATGTGCACTTGAAAAAGAATGTGTATTCTGCTTTTTTGGGGTGTAATGTTCTGTAGATGTCAATTAAGTCCAACTAGTCTATTGTGTCATTGAAGCCCTCTGTTGCCTTTTTGATTTTCTGTCTGGATGGTCTGTCCATTAATATCAGTGGGATGTTAAAGTCTCCTACTACTGTTGTATTATTGTCAATTTCTCCATTTATTTCTGTTAATATTTGCTTTGTATAATTAGATGCCCCTGTATTGGGTGTGTATATGTTAATAAGTGTAATGCCCTCTACTTGTATTGATCCCTTTATTATTATATAATGTCCTCTTTTGTCTTTCATTATAGACTTTGTTTTAAATTCTATTTTGTCTAATATGAGTATTGCTCCACCTGAAAGTATTGCTACTTTCTTGTTTCCATTTGCATGAAGTATCTT
Source organism: Physeter macrocephalus (assembly GCF_002837175.3). Lineage (NCBI taxonomy): Eukaryota > Metazoa > Chordata > Mammalia > Artiodactyla > Physeteridae > Physeter > Physeter macrocephalus. Next base: position 82,611,758 of record NC_041220.1, on the reverse strand, counting down.
TTTCTATACTCTCACTTTCAGTCTCTGTATGTCTTTCACCCTGAAGTGAGTTGCAGCATATTGAAGGATTTTGTTTTTCATTCAACCAGCTACCCTATGTCTTTTGATTGGGTTATTTAGTCCATTGATATTGAATGTAATTATTGATAGGTATATACTTATTGAAATTTTATTCCTTTCTACTCCCCTCCCCTACATTTTATGTTTTTGATGTCATATTTTATATCTCTATGCTATCCCTTTACAGTTTATTGTAGTTATAATTACTTTTACAGTTTTTTCATTCTTTAATCTATGTACTGGCTTAAGTGATCTTCCATCCTTACTATATATTTGCCTTCCTTATTGGAATTTTCCCTTTTCTAAAGATTCTTCCTTTCTTTCCATTTAGAGGAGACCCTTCAACATTTCTTTTAGAGTAGGATTAGTATTGCTGAATTCTTTTAGTTTGTGCTTGTCTAACAAGTTCTTTATCTCTCCTATTCTAAATAATAATCTTACTGGGTAGAGTATCCTAAGTTGAAGATTTTTTTTTCCTTTTTTGCCTATGAATATATCATGTCACTCTCTTCTGGCCTGCAAAGTTTCTGTAGAGAAATCAGCTGATAGCCTTATCAGGATTCTCTTGTATGTGACTCTTTGTTTCTCTCTTGTTGTCTTTAGAATTCTCTCTTTATCTTTATCTTTGCCATTTTAATGATAATGTCTTGGTGTGGGTCTGTCTGGGTTCATCTTGTTTGGGACCCTCTGTGTGTCCTGTACTTGGATATGTTTCCTTCTTTAGACTTGGGAAATTTTTATCCAAAATTTATTCAAATACATTTTTGCTCCCCTTCTCTCTTCTCCTTCTGGAACCCCTATAATGTCTATGTTGGGATGTTTTATGTTTTCCCATAAATTTTATATGTTGCTTTCATTTTTTTATTTGTCTTTCTGCTGTTCTGATTGGGTGATTTCCATTATTCTATCTTCCAGCTCACTTATGCATTCTTCTGTGTCATTTAGTCTGCTATTCTTTGCTTCTAGAGTGCTTTTTATCTCAGAAATTGAATTACCTATTTTGGGGGGTGGTCTTTATTGTTTCTAGTTCCTTGTTATAATGAGCTACGCATAGATCAATTCTCTTTCCTAATTTAGTTAGCAACTCTTTTTGTTGTTGTTGTTACCAACTCTTTGAATTCATTGTCTGGGAGACAAATTATCTCTGTTTAATTTGTTTTTTTCAGGGTTTGTCTCTTGCTCTTTTTTTTTTTTTTTTTTTGCGGTACGCGGGCCTCTCACTGTTGTGGCCTCTCCCGATGCAGAGCACAAGCTCTGGATGTGCAGGCTCAGCAGCCATGGCTCACGGGCCCAGCCACTCTGCGGCATGTGGGATCTTCCCGGACCGGAGCACAAACCTGTGTCCCCTGCATCGGCAGGCGGACTCTCAACCACTGTGCCACCAGGGAAGCCCTGCTCTTTTAATTGAAAAGGCAGAGGAACTACTCTCATCTTACTTAACTTTCTCTGTGTCTATGAATTTAGGTAAAACAATAATCTATTGTGGTCTTGAAGGGGGTGTTTTTATGTGGGAGAATTCCTATGTAGACAGCATGTGCCCAACCTTTTTGGTGTGAGTTATGGTAAGGATGCCAGACACGTCTTTCCTCAGGGTGTGCTGGCCACTCTCACCTTAGTAGGGGGTGTGGCTAGTGTTGGAATAGCTAGAGCCTGTGCATTGTGTGAGGTGGGACTTCCTTTCTGCTCAGTGGCAGTTACCTACCTGTCAGGAATGGGTTCTGCTCCCAAGTTGCTAGAGCAGAATCCCTGAAGGTCAAGCTCAAGCTGGCACGTTCCATTTAAGTGTGTGTATTTCTTCTCCCTACACTGGGGCCTTTGCCCCAAAGGAGTGGAGTGTTGAATTAAGTGGATCCTGTGCCTTTACAGAGGTCTGATGTGCTGCTTGTGTAGGTGTCTGCAGCTCCACTCAGAAGCAGCCCAAGGTTGCATCTTTTCCTCTGTTGTGGTCATCCCAGATCTAGTGCTATGTTTTGACATGGTGTGTGTAGTGCTAGAGTGATTGCTCAGGTGGGACTGAGGATTGCAGCATGTTGGTTGTGGGAGTTCACGCAGCTGAGCTACTGTCAGAAGTCTGGGCTGCTTCAGGGGAGCTATTTGAGTAAGTGCCAACAGTGGCCACTGCCGTACTACCTGGACTACTTCCCAGAACCCAGGTTGCCTCTGCATCCCTAGATCAAGTATCTTCCCAGGTCCTGGCTGCCCTAGATCCAGTGCCAGGCAGTGGTGTGGAGCGAGCAGGTCTGGGGTGTTTGCTCTGTTCAGTTTGGGGAGTGAAATGGCAGCCGCTAGGGGAGACCTCTTTCTGCCCTGACTGTGGCACACCAGCACCTGTGCACTCCTCACAACTGGAGTCTATGCTACTCCAGCCTTTCTGTCTGTCCTAGTGGTTCTCCAAGCAGCTAAGGGGGCTTATCTCCTCCACGTGGGTCCCTAGGGCTGGGACACCCAGTCTGTGGCTCATCCTGCTCACTCCCCAGGGCAAGTGTCCACTGGTGCAATTTCCTTGTTCTTCTTAGTCCCCTCCCAGGGGCCCAGATCCTGACCCGATGCTTTTCTTCCTGTTCTACCTGATTACATGGGTATCTCTTACAGTCTTGGTTGTATAAGAGTTCTTTTGCCAGTTTCCAGTTAGTTTTCCATGAGAATGTTCCACATTTAGATGTATTTTTGATATGTTTGTGGGGGAAGGTAAGTTCCACGTCCTCTTACTCCTCCATCTTTTCACTCTTATGTAAGTACACTATTGATATCAAAGTTTATTTTTCTTTAAGCCAATTAAACAGAGCTCTTTTATAAATTATTTAAAAAATACCATCTGATGGTATAAAAATACCACACACATATATATATATAACATTTATGGACACACACAAACATACAAATGCAGAGAACCTATGGCTTTCATCCCAAAATGTTAATCATGAATCAGGTACAACAATGCAAAACTAACTAGTTTATAAATAACATTTGAATCCAAATTGTGTCGGGCAGACAGAACAAGTTAAGGTTACCTGCTCACATGGCTAACAATTTTTACTAATATCTGTGGGAAAGATTTTAAGATTTGTATTTGCCTTTGAGTAATCTTATGGAGACTGTGGACTAGATTTTGGGCAATGAAGTTTCTATAGCAGTCTATATTTTAAAAAGCCTCTTTTTAAAAATAATCTCAAGCAGTCATGGGCAGTGTTTTAGGTATCTCCTGGGGTGTTTAGATTTCAAAGATGTAAGGTTTCTATCTTCAAGGGACAGAGAAATAATGTAAGCTTTTTCTAAGGAGTTTTGGGGTATATTTGTTTATTATCAGAAGTCTAGGGTAATTACTATTTAAAATTGTCTTCTGTATTAGTGGTTGGACAGCATGTGGTGCTTCATCTTTTTCTTTGTCAATCACTACAACATTCTCTCCTTTCTCTCCTCACTTTGCTAGGGGTTCCACCTCTTAGTGTCTCAATCAGGCTTTGCCAAAAGTGTTCGGGCTTTAATCTGTGGTAATTTGTGTCCTCCTAGCTTTGCAAAATGGTATGCCAAGGTCTCCAACTTATTATCCTACTCTCCCACCTTGTCTGCCAGCCCCAAACCTAGCAGTCATGGACACTTGCACATTCTTCTCTAACCTCACCCCTTCTTTCAACTTTCTAACTCAAGCTTTAGTCTCTAGTTAGGCATCAGTGTCCAGCCAATCTGCCCACAGTAGAGGCCCATTCACTACACAGCCCTTGGCCTCCTTCCTTTGCCACAGTGCACTCTGCACAGTTCATCAAGCAAGTGCATCAGACAAGTCCCCACTTGGGGGACATCCCCATATTCACTCAGTGGTCCATAAGCATCTCACATACAGCCTGTCCCTCCCCACATAGAGGTCATTGGCCAATCAGGATTTCCCCCATGGATGCCTCTTTTCCAAGACCCATATTTTTTTTTTTTTCTACTGGATGGCTCACGAGTTGCTGGTTCACAACCTCCAGAGTTTCCTGAGTGAAATCTGAAACTGCCCCTCACCCCCATACACAGAGAGCAAGGAGAGACCAAAGAAAGAGGCAGATCAATCCAGATTGGTAGGTGGGCCAGTTTAATAAACAAGGGAACATACATGCAAGGCTTATCTTATAACACCAAAAGATGAGCGGATCTCTGCACCCACCCACCAGAATCCTAGAAGTTTATATAGAAACCTTAACTGGGTTAAGTCATGTATACTGTCCAGATGGTTTCAACAACACATGCTCTCTCTCTCTCTCATCCTTGAAAATAGCTCTCACAGTGGGAATGGTGTGCAGAACAAGCATTCCAAGGACAGAGGAGGGGATGAGGAGCCCCTGATTGCCCGGGTCCAGCTCATGGGTCAACTGGCAATCATGTCCTCTTGATGGCCTCCTCCAACAATGTTGGTGATAATAAAAATGCAGAGACAGAAAAATTATAAAGCAAGGGAGAGGGGACAGTTGTCAGAACAATTTATAGATGAGGAAACTGAGATATGAAATGTTGAGAAATTTGCCCCCAGTTTCAGTTAGTAAGTGGCAGACCTAGAATATAAAATCTCAGGATGCCTCACTGCAGAGATTCTCCACTTCAGTTCTACTCTATGTTGCCTCTCCCTGCAGAGGGGAGGGAATGATTAATCACCTCACTGTAAACTGGTGTATGCCCCGAAACACATCCTAGCAGCCTAAAAGTAAGGGAGTTCCTAACTAATAATATGTTATTTTATAAACCTCAGTGAGGAGAGAATTCCTATGTGGATTTTAGAAAACATTCTCATGTAGACCACAGAAAAAAAAATGTTTTTGAAGTTTTGTGGGAATGCATAGGCCATTATCCCCAAAGGTGGTGTGTGAAAGAAGTAAGCAACAATAGCAAAAGACCTAACCACAGGCCTTCCACACAGGCATAAGAAAAACCCTCACTAATCACAATAATACAGAACAAGGAAACCAGAAAGTTTAAGCTTTCTGTCCAGGCCAAAGCAGAACTAATTCATCAAGTTCAGCAAAAATCCAAAAACAGTGACTGTGAGGCACATAGTTCATAATGCCATTAGGTCAGTAAGATGACTTTCATTAGGTAGAAATATGTGAACAAAATATGTTCTGATTATATTAACATATAAGTAAACTACAGAATACAAACAATTTTTCACTTTCACATGAATAGTCAAGAAGCAGATCATTCAGGAGCCCACCTCTGGCAAATCTATCCAAGCAGGCAGCACCTTCAGAGTCTTATGTGACTTCAGAGATACATGCTGGGAATCTCATGCCTTCCAGGTGATGTGGATCCATAGGAGTTGACTTGGGATGTGCTGGTGTTCATCACCAATAGATCATGTTTCCTTCCACCAGGGTGTCTGCCTCCCAGATCAGCATGTGGAGGTCAGGTCTTCAGCTGTTCCCCTCCACACTCTGTTTAAGCACTCTCCAGCCAGGAATACCTCCCCAGTGACTGGACAAGCAAAGCAGCCTCTCATTAGGGGACAAGGTGTCTCTCATCCAAGAAAATATGACTTCTGAGAAGGCACAATCTATTCTGGACATAGCTTACACTTGACAGGCCTAAACTCATTCTAGTGACTATATAAAAACGAATGCATATTCCATCTTCATAGCTTTGGTAACAATCCAAATTATAAACCATTCTAGTCATCTAGTCTCTTCAATACAAGCATCCTGTTTTGTACCAATTTTAGTTTTATACTTTCTCCAATACTAACTTCCTTATTGAAATTTCCATTGTTCTATCAGGTACCTCAATTATGTGACTGGCTCCTTTACTCCTCAATATCTATTAACTATTTCTCTCCCTGTTGGCATAACTGAAGTCCATCTCATTCTTGTGGATACCAGTTTCTCTCCATCTTCCTCAAGTGGGCACTGCTAATTCTCTCATGAATATATAGCTTAAGACCCAGATAATAATAACAGTTAATGTTTAATGAGCACACAATGTGATACATTTTATGAAAATTTTCCCATGTAATCCTATCAGTATTTTGATTTTCAGATGAGAAAATGGAAGCAGACATGAAGTAAATTTGCAGAAGCCAAACAATTGGTAAACTATGGAACCAAAAGGCTCAAAATGCCTGAGACCAATCCTAGTGTGCAGTCAGAATCTTCTTCAACATGTTCTTCCCTTTTGTACAGACTACATTGGAATATATATTAAATTAAAGATGCCCCTGAAAACTCAGTGTAAAGTGGATAAGACAGTGCATTTTTCTAGATAATGCCATCTATCTGATATATATAACATACATGAAAGTAAACTTTAATCAGAGTTTAACCAAATACATATATCTATCTCTCTATCTATCTCTTATCTAATTTAAAAATACCACACTTGGAAAACATGCATTTCCAAATAGGGGTTAGGTTCTTGGGCCAGGTCTCACCTCCCCCTTTTCTCTACTTTCATGATAGACTAACCCCTACATTGACTCACACATTCTTTGTTAGATATATAAAATACATTTTTTTCTTTTTTTAAATTGAAGTGTAGTTGATTTACAATGTTGTTTTATTTCTGCTGTATAGCAAAGTGATTCAGTTATACATATATATACATTCTTATTTAAAAATTTTATATTGGAGTATAGTTCATTAACAATGTTGTGTTAGTTTCAGGTGTACAAAAAAGTGATTCAGTTATACACGTATCTATTCTTTTTCAAACTCTTTTCCCATGTAGGTTACAGAATATTGAGCAGAGTTCCCTGTACTATATAGTGGGTCCTTGTTGGTTATCTATTTTAAATATGGTAGTGTGTATATATCAATCCCAAACTCCCAATTTATCCCTCCCCCACCGTGTCTCCCCTTTGGTAACCATAAGTTTGTTTTCTAAGTCTGTGAGTCTATTTCTGTTTTTTTAACATCTTTATTGGAGTATAATTGCTTTAAAATGGTGTGTTAGTTTCTGCTCTATAACAAAGTGAATCAGCTATACACATACACACATTCCCATATCTCTTCCCTCTTGTGTCTCCCTCCCTCCCACCCTCCCTATCCCACTCCTCTAGGTGGTCACAAACCACTGAGCTGATCTC
>NC_041220.1:82601924-82603835 GCF_002837175.3 Physeter macrocephalus | reverse complement strand
ATTCTGAGGGTTGTCTTTTGGTCTTGTTTATGGTTTCCTTTGCTGTGCAAAAGCTTTTAAGTTTCATTAGGTCCCATTTGTTTATTTTTGTTTTTATTTCCATTTCTCTAGGAGGTGGGTTAAAAAGGATCTTGCTCTGATTTATGTCATAGAGTATTCTGCCTATGTTTTCCTCTAAGAGTTTGATAGTGTCTGGGCTTACATTTAGGTCTTTAATCCATTTTGAGCTTATTTTTGTGTACGGTGTTAGAGAGTGTTCTAATTTCATTCTTTTACATGTAGCTGCCCAGTTTTCTCTTAGCAGCACTTATTGAAGAGACTGTCTTTTCTCCATTGTATATCCTTGCCTCCTTTATCAAAGATAAGGTGACCATATGTGCGTGGGTTTATCTCTGAGCTTTCTATCCTGTTCCATTGATCTGTATTTCTGTTTTTGTGCCAGTACCATACTGTCTTGATTACTGTAGCTTTGTAATATAGTCTGAAGTCGGGGAGCCTGATTCCTCCAGCTCCGTTTTTCTTTCTCAAGACTGCTTTGGCTATTCGGGGTGTTTTGTGTTTCCATACAAATCGTTAAAGTTTTTGTTCTTGTTCTGTGAACAATGCGAGTGGTAGTTTGATAGGGATTACATTGAATCTGTAGAGTGCTTTGGGTAGTATAGTCATTTTCACAATGTTGATTCTTCCAATCCAAGAACATAGTATAATCTCTCCATCTATTTTTATCATCTCTAATTTCTTTCATCAGTGTCTTATAATTTTCTGTCTACAGGTCTTTCGTCTCCTTAGGTAGGTTTATTCCTAGGTATTTTACTCTTTTTGTTGTAGTGGTAAATGGGAGTGAAGTTAAATGGGAGTAAAGTTTCCTTAATTTCACTTTCAGATTTTTCATCACTAGTGTATAGGAATGCAAGAGATTTCTGTGTATTACTTCTGTATCCTGCTACTTTACCAAATTCATTGATGAGCTCTAGTAGTTTTCTGGTAGCATCTTTAGGATTCTCTATGTATAATATCATGTCACCTGCAAACAGTAGCACGTTTACTTCTTTTCCAATTTGTATTCCTTTTATTTCTTTTTCTTCTCTGATTGCTGTGCCTAAATGGCTAGAACTTCCAAAACTATGTTGAATAAGAGTGGTGAGAGTGGGCAACCTTGTCTTGTTCCTGATCTTAGTGGAAATGGTTTCACTGTTTCACCATTGAAGATTATGTTGGCTGTGGGTTTGTCATATATGGCCTGTCTTATGTTGAGGAAAGTTCCCTCTATGCCTACTTTCTGGAGGGTTTTTAACTTAAATTGGTGTTGAATTTTGTCAAAACCTTTCTCTGCATCTCTTGAGGTGGTCATATGGTTTTTCTCCATTTTGTTAATATGGTGTATCACATTGTTTGATTTGTGTATAATGAAGAATCCTTGCATTCCTGGGATAAACCCCACTTGATCATGGTGTATTATCCTTTTAATGTGCTGTTGGATTCTGTTTGCTAGTATTTTGTTGAGGCTTTTTGCATCTATGTTCATCAGTGATATTGGCCTGTAGTTTTCTTTCTTTGTGACATCCTTGTCTGGTTTTGGTATCAGGGTGATGGTGGCCTCGTAGAATGAATTTGGGAGTTTTCCTCCCTCTGTTATCTTTTAGAAGAGTTTGGGAAGGACGGGTGTTAGCTCTTCTCTAAATGTTTGATAGAATTTGCCTATGAAGCCATCTGGTCCTGGGCTTTTGTTTGTTGGAAGATTTTTAATCACAGTTTCAATTTCAGTGCTTGTGATTGGTCTGTTCATATTTTCTGTCTCTTCCTGATTCTGTCTTGGCAGGTTGTACATTTCTAAGAATTTGTCCATTTCTTCCAGGTTGTCCATTTTATTGGCATAGAGTTGCTTGTAGTAATCTCTCATGATCTTTTGTA
>NC_041220.1:82570471-82601884 GCF_002837175.3 Physeter macrocephalus | reverse complement strand
GTATTTTTTGATTTCCTCTTTGATTTCTTCAGTGATCACTTTGTTATTAAGTAGTGTATTGTTTAGCCTCCATGTGTCTGTATTTTTTACAGATCTTTTCCTGTAATTGATATCTAGTCTCATAGTGTTGTGGTTGGAAAAGATACTTGATACAATTTCAGTTTTCTTAAATTTACCAAGGCTTGATTTGTGACCCAAGGTATGATCTATCCTGGAGAATGTTCCATGAGCACTTGAGAAAAATGGGTATTCTGTTGTTTTTGGATGGACTGTCCTATAAATATCAATTAAGTCCATCTTGTGTAATGTATCATTTAAAACTTGTGTTTCCTTATTTATTTTCATTTTGGATGATCTGTCCATTGGTGAAAGTGGGGTGTTAAAGTCCCCTAGTATGACTGTGTTACTATCGATTTCCCCTTTTATGGCTGTTAGTATTTGCCTTATGTATTGAGGTGCTCCTCTGTTGGGTGCATAAATATTTACAATTGTTATATCTTCTTCTTGGATCGATCCTTTGATCATTATGTAGTGTCCTCTTTGTCTCTTGTAATAGATTTTATTTTAAAGTCTATTTGTCTGATATGAGAAGTTCATTTTTAAGATTCTGCATAAAAGCGTTATCATATGATATTTGTCTTTCTCTGTCTGACTTACGTCACTTAGTATGATAATCTCCAAGTCCATCCATGTTGCTGCAAATGGCATTATTTCATTCCTTTAAATGGCTGAGTGATATTCCATTGTATATATGTACCACATCTTCTTTATCCATTCCTCTGTTGATGGACATTTAGGTTGCTTCCATATCTTGGCTATTGTAAAACATAGCCAAGACATGACAATGAACATTGGGGTACATGTATCATTTCGAACCATGATTTTCTGCAGATATATGCCCAGGAGTGAGATTGTAGGATAATATGGTAACTCTACTCTTAGTTGTTTTAAGGAATCTCCACACTGTTCTCCCTAGTGTCTGCCCCAACTTACATTCCCACCAACAGTGTGAGAGGGCTCCCTTTTCTCCGCACCCTCTCCAGCATTTGTTATTTGTAGACTTTTTGATGATGGTCATTCTGACCTCTATGAGGTGGTACTTCATTGTAGTTTTGATTTGCATTTCTCTAATAGTAATGTTCAGCATCTTTTCATATGCCTATTGGCCGTCTCTATGTCTTCTTTGGAGAAATGTCTATTTAGGTCTTCTGCCCATTTTTCTATTGGGTTTTTGGGGTTTTTTTGTTGTTTTTGAGTTGTTTGAGCTGTTTGTATATTTTGGAAATTAAGCCCTTGTTGGTCGCATCGTTTGCAAATATTTTCTCCCATTCTGTAGGTTGTCTTTTTGTTTTGTTTATGGTTTTCTTTTCTGTACAAAAGCTTCTAAGTTTGAGTAGGTCCCATTTGTTTATTTTTTTAAAATTTCTATTGCCTTGGGAGACTGACCTAAGAAAACATAGGTACGAATTATGTCAGAGAATGTTTTACCTATGACCTCTTTAGGAGTTTTATGGTGTCCTGTCTTATGTTTAAGTCTTTAAGCCATTTTGAGTTTATTTTAGTTTATGGTGTGAGGGTGTGTGGCTGTCCAACTTTCCCAACACCATTTCCGGAAAAGATTTTCTTTTTCCCATTGTATATTTTTGATTCCTTTGTTGAGGATTAATTGACCGTAGGTATGTTGCTTTATTTCTCAGCTCTTTATTCTGTTCCATTGATCCATATATCTGTTTTTGTGCCAATACGATACTGTTTTGGTTACTGTAGCTCTGTAGTATTGTCTGAAGTCTGGGAAGGTTATGCCTCCTGCTTTGTTCTTTTTCTACAAGATTGCTTTGGTAATTCTGGGTTGTTCATGGTTATATATAAATTTTAGGATTAATTTTTCTAGGTCTATGAAAAATGTCATGGGTAATTCAATAGGGATCACATTAAACCTGTAGATTGCTTTGCATAGTGTGGCCATTTTAACAATATTAATTATTCCAATCCAAGAGCATGGGATGTCTTTCCATTTCTTTCAATCCTTGTCAATTTCCTTTATTAATGATTTATAGTTCTTAGCATATAAGTCATCTCCTTGGTCAGGTTTATTCCTAAGTATTTTATTTTGGGGTTTGTAATTTTAAAAGGTATTATTTTTTTACATTCCCTTTCTCATAGTTCATTGTTAAAGAAATGTAACCAATTTCTGTATGTCAATCTTATATCCTGCTACCTTGCTGAATTCGTTTATCAGTTCTAGTAGTTTTTGTGTGGAGTCTTTAGGGTTTTCTATATATAGTATCATATCATCTGTATATAGTGACAATTTTACATCTTCCCTTCCATTTTGGATTCCTTTTATTTCTTTTTCTTGTCTGACTGCTGTGGCTATGACTTCCAAAACTATGTTGAATAGAAGAGGTGAGAGGGGGCGTCTTTGTCTTTTTCCAGATTTTAGCGGGAAGGTTTTCAGTTTATCACAGTTAAACATTAGATTGGCTGTGGGTTTGTCATAAATAGCTTTTATTATGTTGATATATATTCCCTTTATGCCCAGTTTGGTAAGAGTTTTTATCATGGATGGATGTTGAATTTTGTCTAGTACTTTTTCTGCATCTATTGAGATGATCATGTGGTTTTTGTCTTTTGTTGATGTGGTATATCACATTGATTGATTTGCATATTTTGAATTACCCTTGTGAACGTGGGATGAATCCCACTTGGTTGTGGTGTATGATCTTTTTTATGTGTTGTTGGATTCAGTTTGCTAATATTTTGTTGAGAATTTTTGCATTTATATTCATCAAAGATATTGGTTTTAATTTTCTTTTTTGATGTTGTCTTTTTCTGGTTTTGATATCAGGGTGATGGTGAGTTCATAGAATGTCTTTGGGCATGTTCCCGCCTCTTCAGTCTTTTGAAAGAGTTTGAGAAGTGTCATTGTAAGTTCTTCTTTGTATGTTTGGTAGAATTCACCTGTGAAGCTATCTGATCCTGGACTTTTGTTTGTAGAGGGTTTTTTAAAATTGAAGATTCTATTTCACTTCTAGTGACCAGTCTGTTCAAATTATCTACTTCTTCTTGATTCAATTTTGGTGTGCTCTGTGTTTGCAGAAACTTGTCCATTTCTTTTAGGTTGTCGAATTTGTTGGCATATAATTGTTCATAGTTCCCTTATGGTTCTGTATTTTTGCAGTATCAATTGTTATGTCTTCGTTTTCATTACTTATTTTTTTTATTTGAATTCTCTCTTTTCTTCTTGATAAACCTGGCCAGAGGGTTGTCAATTTTGTTTACCCTTTCAAAGAACCATCTCTTGTTCTTATTGATTTTTTTTTCTCTTGTGTTTTTAATCTCTATTTTATTTCTTTCCTCCCTGATCTTTATTATTTCCTTCATTCTGCTGACTTTAGGTTTCATTTGTTCTTCTTTTTCTAATTCTTTTAAGTGGTATGTTAGGTTGTTTATTTGAGACTTTTCTTGTTTTTTGAAGGCCTGTATTGCTGTGAACTTCCCTATAAGAACTGCTTGTGCTGCATCCCATAGATTTTGTATAGTTGTGTTTTCATTTTCATTTGTCTCAAGGTATTTTTTAATTTCCTCTTTGATTCATTGTTGACCGATTGTTTTTTTAGTAGCAAGTTGTTTAGTCTCCATGTAATCATTTTTTTTCTCATTTCTTCTTCTGTGGTTGATTTCTAGTTTCATGCCATTGTGGTCAGAAAAGAAGCCAGAGATAATTTCTATACTGTTAAATTTGGGGATGCTTGTTTTGTGCCCTAGTATGTGATCCATCCTAGAGAATGTTCCATGTGCACTTGAAAAGAATGTATATTTTGTTTGTTTTGGTTGTAATGTCCTGAAAATATCAATTAACTCTAGCTGTTGTATCATTTAGGACCTCTGTTGCCTTGTTGATTTTCTGTCTAGAAGATATGTCCATTGATGGGGTGTTAAAGTCTCCCCAATCTTCTGATTGAATGATTTTCATTATTCTATCTTCCAGATCACCTGTTCATTCTTCTCCATTATTCATTCTGCTATTCATTGCCTTTAGCTCAGTTTTTGTCTCAGCAAATAAGTTTTCTAATTTTTCTTGGCTCCTCTTTATAGTTTGTTTCCTTTTTACAGTACTCTGCATTTCTGTTGATAGCCTTTCTTATTTCCTTCAATATTTTCATTATCTCATTTTTGAAACTAGTGTCTGTTAGAGTGAAGTGGTCTGTTTCATTGTTTGTACTTTCAGGGGAATTCTCTTGGTCTTTTAACTGGGGGTGATTCCTCTGCTTCTTTGTTTTACTTATATTTCTCTTACTCTGTGAGTTTAGGGGAAGCAGTTATCCACTGTGGTCTTTGAGGGCTATTTATATGTGGGAGCATCCCTGTGTAGCTTGTGTGAGTTTAATATTTTTGGTTCAAGGGCTGTTTTTTGTATGGATCCCTGCTGCCTCTTTCCTCAGAGTGTACTGGCCATTATCGCCTTGATAGGGGATGTGCAGATTCAGTGGCTGGTGCCTGCTCCTGGGGTTCTTGGTGGTGTTGGCAGCTCACATGTGCCCCTGGAGCCCACGATGCCAACACAGGCAGCTTGCACTCACCCCTGGAGCCCAGGAGCCTAGTGAGAGGGGCTCACGACTGCTTCTGCAGCCCAGGAGGGCAGTAATGGTGGCTCATGACCACTCCTGGAGTCTGTGATGGTGGCCCAGAGCTTGTGTAGGTGATGTCCTGTCACCTCAGAGCATGCAGGGAAAAAGGCTGCAATGGCAGGTCCTATCCCTCCCCTTACTCATCTCCTAGCCTCTAAGGCAAGCCAGGCTTCCTCCACGTATGCCCTCAGTTGCGGTCACAGCAAACTCCAGCCTGTTCAGGCTGTTTCTGTGCCATCAACCCCAGTCGTCTCCTTGGGTCTGATCTCCAAAGCTGAAGCTTCAGCATCCAGCCCCTGCCCACACTAATGGACACACGTCTCAGGCTGGGGAGCACAGGAGGGTGGAACTGATCGTCTTGCAGGTTTCCCTCCATTCTGGCTGCTGCAAACTGGTTGCTGCACTCTCCTCCAATGCTCTGAAGCTTCCCCCTGTCCCAGCTGTTCTCCCTGCCAGTGAGGGGCTTGTCATGGTGCAGGAACCTTTTCCTCTTTCATAGCTCCCTCCCAGGGGCACAGGTCACATCCCAGTTTTTCTCTCTTTCTTTTTTTTTAATTTTTTATTTTGTCCTACCCAGTTATATTAAGATTTTTTTGCCCTTTTAGAAGACTGAGGTCTTTTGCCAGTGCTCAGTAGATATTCTTGGAGAATCATTCCACATGTAGTTGTATTTTTAACATATTGGTGGGAGGAGGTGAGCTTCACATTGTAATACTCCACCATCTTGATCCTCAGCCCTATAATACATTTTTTCATACCACAATTAAGGCTTGACAAATCTACCTCTAAAATATACCTCCAATCATATAAATTTTTTTCACTGCCACTGCAATAATCTAATCCAACTCTGCATCATTTCTTTCCTAGATTACCATAATATGCTCCCTTTATTTTTCTCCCATCCCTATTCAATCCATTCTCCACCTAGCAGCTTCAGTAGTATATCTTAAAATGGGGTGTTCTAAATCCTTCATTGGTGTTCAGTTAACCTAGAGAAAAAATTCAAAAGCTTTAAATGTGTATGTCAGGATCCTTCATGATCTAGCCACTGCCTACCTTTGCCTCAGCTTTTATAACTCTCATCATGGCTTCCTAGGCTTCAGACACATTGATATTTCAGTTTCTCTAATGAAACAATTTCCCTTTCAGGAGGCATTAATCTTTGGGTTATGACAGCTACTATATTGATATATCAAAAGAAAACATGCAAAACATATTTTATCTCATCCTTTATTAGTACCTATTTTTGTTGAAACATAATATCTGTTTCATTAATAAATATATATATGAAACTAAAAAGAAAGGAAGAAAAGAAAGGAAGGAAGGGAGGGGAGGAGAGGAAAGGAGAGGAATAAAGCTAGTTAGCTATTGGCACTGTATGCTCACAAATATTTTACTGGTAGAAGTGTAAAATCAAACAAATTTGAAGGACATATCCTAATGCTGCAAACTGTTTCCTACTTCTAAGATTTCAAACTTGTTATTCTCTACCTGGAATATTCTTTGCCTAATTTTTCATCAGGTTAACAAATTGCTTCTGATTCTTTTATTGTCATTTACAGAAAATGGAAATAACTCCCTAATAAAATTTGGTCCCTCTGTTATATGCTTTCCATATCTTTTCTTCAAATCATTTATCAGAGTGTATAAATCTATTTATTTAGTGAGTATTATGTAATCTTCCTTGTTAAGCACTAAGTTTCTTGAGGGTTAAGAGGGTCTATTTTGCTTATCACTGAATCCCAGCTAGCTAACTAGGACCTTGCTCAGTTACTCAACTCAGGTTCTGTGAATGGTGCTTTGTCCCTGTAAGATTCCTTTCTTTATCTCTCCTTTGATCCGTTATGTTTTAATTTCATAATTAACTCTTGAAGGTTAGTTCTGTCTCTGTCTTATCTAAGTTCTTGTGAGCCACCTTACAGACTCTCAAAACACTGAAAAATACATAAAATAAAGAGTATACCACTGGGACAAACTGTAAGACCACACTTCGTATCACCAGCTTAACTTTAGGATCTAAAACTAGAAGTTAACTCTGGTATACATCTTTTATATTTAGTAACTGTGACCTGTAACCAGTTATCTCATTGCCTCACCCTTTTTAAACATAATAAACTATATACTAGTTATTAACTTCTATTTTGCAAAAATAGCCACCTGGACACATGAGGGTAGTAATGCCCAGAGGGAACTATGTCCAAGAAATCACAATTATAAAACATCTTGGTTTTCTTTTTAATTTTGATTGTTTGCGTATTGTGTTTTTAATAGTGATAAATTAATCTTATGTTTAATTAAGACTTAAGTTGACAAACAGTTTTTCCTGACTTTTCTAATATGATTAAAATGTTTGTTTTTCCAAAAAAGAAATGTTTTCTATCATTCTTTAATATAGTAAGTCCTTTGGAGTAAACCCCTTCTGAAGAACTCTGAAACAGTTAGCAAACTGCTATCCTTACTCTAGAAACTGCCTTCATGATCTGAATTCTAGGCCTTATGGAAAATGACTGCCACAGGCATCTAATAAGAGGCTGCCTTTGCTTCTGTTATTAGGCCATTTTCTTGAAGAGAGCTAATAGCTGATTGTTACCAAGTTCCTACAGTTGTTTTAAGTAAGTCCCCACTTCAGAATTCAAGCATTCAGCTATTTCAAAATACATTGCTTGATGGTTAAATTTTAAAATTTTGAAGTTTTCTTTGCCTCATAGATTGGTATTCAGCTCTAAATAAAATGAGATAGGATGTGTGAAACTACATAATGCCTAGCCTAGTATACACTAGGAACTCAAGAAATGTCCATTAAAGAGTTGAAAGGAAAAGGGAAACTCTTTTCAGTGTAAAAAAAAAAAAAGGCTACAAGGAGACAATGAACATGAAATATAATGCTTGACATTTCATTTGAATTCAGACAGATATGTGAATAAAATATCTTGACTTATTATAGAGTTTATCATCAAAACTTTTCACACTTTTCTTAGAATTAATTATGCATAATTAAAACAAAGTTAATGGAGAGGAGATAATAGCATTTGGGGGTTATATTTGAAACTGTAAGTTATTTGTTCATTTTTTAATTTAACACGGATTTATTCAGTGTGTATTTTATGAAAGCTTTAAAGGAGATGACCTGAGAGTTGTTTTCCATGCCTAGAAAGGAACCTCTTTCACTTGGTTCTGTAGATTGATAGAATTGCTATATTTTAGAAGTCCCTCACTTATAACTTTCACCACAACAATGTAATCATCCAACTGCTTTGTGTTGTGAACACACAGGACTGTGTTCACAAATGTTCTGATACAGAGTATCTGCAGCCAGACTCTAGGGATGTTGCTCCAGTCAGAAAGTCAGAACCACATCACCTGAAACTCATGTCTGGTAAATGTTTGTCAGGATTTTTTTTCTTTTAGGTTTAGCCAACTGATATAAAATTAGTGTGAAGGTAATTTTGCAGTAGTTCTTTGGAATTCCCTCACAAAATGAGGGCATTTCCAGCTATGAACCTAAAACAACATATGGAATATGGAATATTCCCTGTCTCTGAATAAAGATGGAATGAATTTGCATGTGATACTCTCTCATCCTGGAATCCTCTCTTCATTCTAATCAGATGCTGCTCCATGAGCACTTACATGTGTTTCAAGAAACATTGATTTTATTAGTCATTATTTAAGATCTGCTTATCCTCTATATTTTTCTTTAGAGGATCACAAAAAAATAGTTCTTTATGTATTTCATTACTGAAGTGAAATGTAGAAAAAACCGTAAATTGGGACACTTTTGAAATATGGGTATTTTCATCCAACTGAATACTGTACCTTTTGCACTTGTTTGTTCAGATCTTCTGGCAATTTATTTTTGTCTGCCAATTAAATGCATTTATGTTTGTTTGTCATGTATTACTCTAGCCCTCTACTACAGGAAGAACAAGTCTTTGTTCAATTCTTTTTGGTTTTCATGTCTTTCACTCAAAAAAGACTTCTAAAAATTTATAATTTATGTTAGTAAAATTTTGTAAAGTACAATATTAAGTATCAAATGACTTTTAAAATCCCATATAAAAATTGCAGGGAGTTGTCTTCATTTTCTCCATGTTTAAAAAGTCTTGTTCCCATGAAGACTTTATACTATAATTAGTTAATATCTCAAGACATGAAAATTCCCTTAGGGCTAAATTCAGCATTAATGGTAGTGAATATAATTTCTAATAGTCTTCTTCTTGATAACTACAGTTTTAGGTGACTTTTGGTCAGATCACTTTAGGGCATCATCTTTACTGCATAATGAGGCTCTGAAATGCTCCAATTTTGTGGTCAGGAAGATAAGTTGGTTTTGTCATTTTCTTTTATGTGCACATTATTAGTATTACTTTCATTTCACAGATCATTTTTCCTTTCTTTCATCATTTCTTGCCTGCTTTTTAAAAAATCTTTTAAACCAAGTGTCCTTGTCTAAGAGTTTTCTTAATTAAAATTAGTAAATATTTATAAATCTACATACACAGTCAAGTATGAACTACAATATAAGACAATGCATATAACTGCTAACTCTTCCACATTGCATATCACTCTTTCTTGAAGACCAAGTGAGCATGTCCTGGTCCATCTGTAGATTAAATATGAATAAAGTTTTTAAATAAAATTCAGGTAGTAGTTTTCATATGCTCTTTGGACACCTTCAATGAACCTAACCATTTTCTGGACAATTACCTAGTGCATCCTATTAGAACAGTTCATATCTGAAAAATAGGGCATGTTAGATTTATGAACTATGAATTTTTTTTAAAAAAGTTAAATGTTGAACATCCAAGTAGAGTCATTAAACTCTTAAATAGAAATAACAAATGATAAAATCTGACATTTATTAGGAAATATATACATTTCAGTAATATGGTAATTTGAATATGAATGTAAAAATAAAATTGCCAGGAAATACAAACATTAATAGCTTTTAATTAGAACACATTGGAAAGGAAGTAAGAGTGAAAGGAGCATGTGATTGAACTTATTCATAAAGAGCAAACACTAATTTATTCTAAGTCATTAGTGTTAATATAGTCTGCAGCAATGGACAAATTAATGTTAATTGAGTGCTAAAAGGAAAACATGCAGGAAGCAGCTTTCACTATTATGAACTGTGGGTACATATGAAAAGGCAGAATTGAAATTAAATACAATTTAATTCAGTCTGAATACTTTTATTAACATCAAAAATGCTAGAGTGAAAAGTTATATGTGCCTTTTATGCTGCATTTTCCAATACTTTATTATGAAAACACATGAACATGCAGCAGAGTTGAAAAAATGTTTCACTGAACCCCCTGAAATCTACCACCTAGATTCTACCCTTTACATTTTAGTATACTTGCTCAACTATCCTATTTGTACCTCTCTATTCATCCATTAATTCATCCTAGTTTCTACCTATTTAAAGAATGTTGCAGACATCGCAACAACTTCCTCAAATACTTTAGCATGCATTTTTATATAAAATTTACATTAAATGGAATGCACATATATTAAGTGTATCTTCCCTGAGCTTTGATAAGTGCATATGCCTGTGTAGCCCAAACCTCTATCAAGACTACAGAATATTATGATTCATCCATTCCAGAAAGTTACCTCATTATCAGTCCAGTCAATTGCTGTCCCCACCCAACGCAACTACTGTAATATTTTGATTTATAATAAATATATATTTGATCTTTGTCCCCATTTCTGGCACAAAGCTCCTAAAACACTTGGAGATTTTTCTGATGAAGAAATAACGGTATTTTTTGTTATGTAAATAAGGTGACTTTTGGAAAGTGCCTAAGCATGGAGATGACCATGTGATTAGAGGGTTGGAAATCTCAGTCCCATCCTTCTGACCTCTGGGGAGGAAAGAGGGTCTAGAGATTGAGTTCAGTCACCAGTAGCCAATGATTTAATCAGTCATACCTGTATAAAGAAGCCTCTGTAAAAATCACAAAGGAGAGCTTCCAGGTTGGTGAACATATGCAGATTTGGGGAGAGTAGTGCTCCCAGAGAGCATGGAAGCTCTGTGCCCTTTTTCCATACCTTGTCCTAGGCATCTCTTCCATATGGCTCTTCCTGGGTTATATCATTTTATAATAAAGCTAATCTAGTAAATAAGTAATCTAGATTACTAGTGATTTAGTAAGTAAAATATTTCTGAGTTTTGTGAGGCACACTAGTAAATTAATGGAACCCAGGAAAGGGGGCCATTTGAACCTTGAATCTTTAGCCCATGGTGATAACGCCAGAAGCCCAGGTGATAATCTGAACTTGCGACTGGCAACTGAAGTGGGGAGTGGGGAGCAGTTTTGTGGGACTGAGTCCTCAGTGTATGGGGTCTGATGATATCTTCTTTGGCTAGATAGTGTCATAATTGAGTTGAATTGCAGGACACCCAGCTGGTGTTGGAGAATTGCCTGTTGGTGTGGGGGAAAGCCCCCTAACACACACACACACACACACACACACACACACACACACACACACACATTGGAAATTGGCACTCAGAACCCATTTGATTTATGACGTTTTTCCACTACAGCGCTGTATATTTCTAAAACTGATCCACCAATTAAAAAGGAATTACCATACATTCAATTACCTGGGTGTCCGTTTTTCAAAGACATTAACAATAATGTCTCTCTCTTTAAAAGAAAAATATTTCAAATTGTACTCGTAAAATACTTATGCACCTTTCAAATAGTTGAGTAAAACTTGAAGACTATTTAAAGTAAAAATTATTTAAAGGGAGGCTGGGTTTAGTTGGAGACTGAGTGAAGCATTGGGCAACTTCCATTAAATCTCAGAGAGCTGGCAAGTTATAAGCACTTTGGATGAACCATGGTCTCATTTCTTGTTCTTCACCTAGTAGATTATCTTACACATTTAGATCCAATTATGAAATTGCTAATTAGCTCAATACCAGCCATAAAGAAGGTACACAATAAATCGTTGTTAAGTGGAATAAAAGAGTGAATGAAAACAGAATGAATGAGGAGGGAACTAGCATTTGCCAAGCATTTGGGAACATGACTAGCAAAATGCTACATGTTTTAAATATATTATCTTGTGTTTTCTTAAAGCAATCATGCAAGTTAGGTACACTTTGCTAACGCTTTGTACATGGTGAATGCTCAATACATCACTATAACTGCTAGTATGCATCACTGTAACTCCTGAAATGTGCAGGCTCTAATTTACTAAGGGGTTTTAATCCCCAGGAATATCAGAGCAACAATTGGATTACTCACCTGCAGTAGGCTTAACACTAACCTTTTCATATTCCCAAATTCTCTTTGTCTGGACCAGAAAGGAGTAGCTCATTAAATTGTATATCAAATGCCAGTGGTTTATATTCATAATCAGTTATTGCTCTATTATTCTAAAAACTGGAAAAATTAGCTTTATTTCAGGTTCAAATTTTTTTCTATTATAGTTGGTAAGTAGAAAAAGCCACAGAATTTCTGATAAGTGGGAAATTTAAACTCCATGCTAAAGGCAATTGAATCTATTTCAGAAGTACAACAGGAATTTATAAGGATGTATATCTTCAAAAACCAAGCTGGAAAGTGAATTTTAATCAAAACTGAGACCAGATCTAGACTTCCAGTATAAAATGACATTTATATAAAACAAATGAAAATTTCTATTTAAATACCATTAACAAAAGGAGGAAAAAAGCAAACAAAAAGGCAAAGTAAGCAAATGAATAGGCAAATAACACTAACCAAAAAATCATTACACCATTACTACAAACTGTTAGATAAACATCTATCAAAATCTGGAAATAATTTTCACCAAGTCTAAGGCTGATTACTATTGTCTGTGCAGTCATCCAAGAAATATTTATTAAACACTTTGTCCTGCGGCAAAATAGGAAATCTCCCAAGGGCCTATAGGCTACTTATAGGACATTTTATAATGATTGTTGATTACCAATGAGGACAGGAGTTTGTTTTGCAGTAGTAATTTAAAATGTATATTGCCAGGAATTTAGTATTCAAGTTTAATGACTTTAGCTGATTGACAGGTTATACCTTTTAAAATATTCAATAACTCCTGGTGTTGATTTTGTCATTTGAACAGTCAACTGATATAAATGATTTAAATGTTTCTGGTATTTAAATTGTATTAATTGTATAGAGCACATTCAAAATATTTTAAAGATGATTGACTCCCTCTCCAGACATGAGTACAACATCTGCCACTAAATTAGTCTTATTATTCCACTAAAATCCTATAAAGAAGCCTCAATTCTGGTAATTTTGTAAGATGATTTTAAAATCTTAGATACCTGGAATGAGTGTATAACATTCCCTGTGTGCACGCACTGTTCTTCATGAGATGGAGTAAAATAGAAAGTCATTATGTTTTGTAAAATCAGACTTATAAATAATCATCACATCTTTAGAAATTTGATCTAGCATGTCAAATGTGTAATTTCTAACTTGTTCTAAAATACAGTACCAGTTAGATGTCTAATTTCCTTATTCAACTGGGTAATTCTTTATAGTTGAAAGATTGCTGATTAAATCATTCTATTTCATTTACTTGTGTAATTTCACAGTTCTATTTCATGAACAGACAAGAATTGGTGTATAGTTAGAATAATGCATAAGAAAACACAAGCCAGACAAATCCTTTGGAAGCAAAGGCTAGGTTCATCTGCTGAGGAAGAAATGTATCTCACTAAAGGACTCTTAGTCTTTTTATTAGGTAATTGAGCAGTTGGGCAGAAAATGATTAAGAAATATTAGGATTAATACCAATTTACTCAAGCATACTGGTTATAGGTACCATTTTCAATATAAAAATATTTTCATTGGTGTAACTATTTGTAGAAAGTATGTGTAGGTACAAATGCTTGCACTGGAGCCAGGGCACATTTGCAGAGCTTGACTTGTGTTGTAGTCAGCACTTGCAGGAACAAGAGCCATGGATACTCCCCCATAGGAACTATGAGACCTGATAAAGGAGCCAACATTTAGAATGAAGTCTAAGTGGACTGCTGAATAGTGTTGCCTTATGTTGTTGGGATTTGGTAAATAAAAGGAATTCAACAGAAATGAGCTGAAGGTCCATGGTTTTGGTGATGGTTTATAGCTTTGAGTGTTGCAACCAGTCCTTTCCATTTTGGGAATGGAAATTTTCATGTCTCTGGAGTGGGAAATCACTGCTTAGCCTCTAAAGGCAAGTGTGTATATGGGAAGAAGTGTGTGTCAACCACTGAGGTCACTGGTTATTGCAATGATGGATGATCTCAATAGTTGTTAGGTGGTAAGTCTTTTCCTCAAAAGAAGCGAGTTAATTTGCTTAATTGTTCTGTCTTTATTCAGGTGGGTCCCTAGTTAAATCTTGTATAACTGTTAGGAAAGTGTTTCTAAGACATTTTCTGTCAGTGGAGAGGTTAACAGTACAACTATTTATACTTTCTTTATCATTGTAATCTCTTGTCCTTGCTTATGAGTTGAACCAAAGAGACTTTTGTGAGAGCAAGTGCCAAGAGGAGAAAATTTGTAGACTTAACTGCAGTGTCTTCAGTCATGTAACAGTTACATGCAAGAGGTGTATGGAGCTCTTAGCTATCCAGATAGCACCTTCCAGGGAAATGTGATCCTGGACTGTGTACCTTGAAGATTACAAATGTATGGTAGATATAAAGATTTTATTCATTTATATTCTGCTGTATAAGAAATGTTTCTTTTTATCTGAAGTAATGCTTCCTTCTTTAAAGTCAAATTTGTTTTGTATTAGTATGGGGGCACTAGCTTTCTTTGGATTAGTGTCTGCAGAGTATATTTTTTCTTCAACATTTATTTTCAGTATCTGTCTTTATATTTAAGGTGTGTCTTAGAAACAGCATATAGGTTTTGTTGCTGTTTGCTTTTAATCAAAATTTAGTTATTTTAAATTTGAGGTAGTTACTGATATATTTGGCCTTATAGCTACTACCTTAGTATTTGTTTTTGGCTTGTTCTGTTATGCTCATTTTTCTTTTTGTTCTTTTGGATAATTTAAATAGATTTTATTTTTCTGTTTTTCTTCTCTATAAACATGAGTCATACATTCTTTTACTATTCTTTTATTAGGTACTCTAGAGATTACAACACGCATGCTTAATTTATTAAAATTTATGACATTCATTTCTCTCATATGCATGGAACTTTAAGTCCATGTAGCCCCTAACACATCTTTGGTATAGTTATTTCTTATTCTACATATATCAACCAAGACAGTATATCATTATTTTGTACAGTCAATGTTGATTTATGTTTATCTGCATTTTTCCCCTTCTTTTGTTCTTTAGTTTTCCTGCATTTTGATACTTTATCTGGGACCATATTCTTTTTGCCTAAACTCTCTTTAGTATTCCTTTCAGTACAGATCTCTAGGGAAGCATATATATTTATCTGAAGTAGTATTTATTTTATCATTTTTCATTTCTATTAAGGTATGGTTGATGTACAATATTGTATAAGTTTCAGGTGTACAAGAGTGATTCACAATTTTTAAATGTTATATTCCATTTATAGTCACTATAAAATATTGGCTATATTCCCCATGTTATACAACATATCATTGTTGCTTATTTATTTTATACATAGTAGTTTGTACCTCTTGATCCCCTACTACTATCTTGCCCCTTCCCTCCTTCCTTCTCACTGGTAATCACTAGTTTGTTTTCTATATCTGTGAGTCTGTTTCTTTTTTGTTATATTCACTAGTTTGTTTTATTTTTTAGATTCCACATATAAGAGGTATCATACAGTATGTCTCTGCCTAACTTATTTCACTTAGCATAACACTCTCCAAGTCCATCCGTGTTGCTGCAAATGCCAAAATTTCATTCTTTTTTTATGGCTGAGTAGTATTCCATTGTGTATGAGTGTGTGTGTGTCTGTATATACACACACAGACAGACATATGTACATATACATACATACATCTTGATCCATTCATCTGTTGGCCACTTAGGTTGCTTGAATTTCTTGACTATTGTAAATGATGCTGCTATGAACATTGGGGTACATGTATCTTTACTTTTTTTCTTTTTTTAATTGAAGTATACTTGATTTACAATGTTGTGTTAATTTCTGCTGTACAACAAAGTGATTCAGTTATACAATATATACATTGTTTTTCATTTTTCATTATGTTTTATCATAAGGTGTTGAATGTAGTTCTCTCTGCTATATAGTAGGACCTTGTTGTTTATCCATTCTATATATAATAGCTTACATCTCCTAACCCCAGCTTCCCACTCCATCCCTCCCCCAACCCCCTCCCCACTGGCAACCACAAATCTGTTCTCTATGTCCATGAGTCAGTTTTGTAGATAGGTTCATTTGTGTCCTATTTTAGATTCCACATATAAGTGATATCATATGCTATTTGTCATTCTCTTTCTGGCTTACTTCACTTAGTATGATAATCTCTAGTTGCATCCATGTTGCTACAAATGGCATTATTTCATTCTTTTTTATGGCTGAGTAGTATTCCATTGTGTATATGTACCACATCTTCTTTATCCATTCATCTGTCTATGGACATTTAGGTTGTTTCCATGTCTTGGCTATTGTGAATAGTGCTGCTATGAACATAGGGGTGTTCTTTTTGAATTACAGTTTTGTCTGGATATATGCCCAGGAGTGGGATTACTGGATCACATGGCAACTCTATTTTTTGTTTTTTGAGGAAGCCCCATGTTGTTTTGCATAGTGTCTGTACCAACTTATATTTCCACCAACGATGTAGGAGGGTTCCCTTTTCTCCACACCCTCTCCAGCATTTGTTATTTGTAGACTTTTTATTGATGGCCATTCTCACTGATGTGAGGTGGTACCTCGTTGTAGTTTTGATTTGCATTTCTCTGATAATTAGCAATGTTGAGCATCTTTTCATGTGAATATTGGCTATCTGTATTCTTTGGAGAAATGTCTACTTAGGTCTTCTGCCCATTTTTTGATTGGGTTGCTTGCTTTTTTTGTTATTAAGTTGTATAAGCTGTTTATATACTTTGGAAATTAAGCCCTTGTCAGTCACTTCATTTGCAAATATTTTGTCCCATTCTGTCAATTGTCTTTTTGTTTATGGTTTCCTTTGCTGTGCAAAATCTTGTAAGTTTGATTACGTTTCATTTGTTTATTTTTGTTTTTATTTCTAATGCCTTGGGAGACTGACTTAAGAAAACATCGGTATAACTTATGTCAGAGAATGTTTTGCCTATGATCTCTTCTAGGAGTTTTACGGTGTCATGTTTAAGTCTTTAAGCCATCTTGAGTTTATTTTTGTGTATGGTGAGAGGGTGTATTCTAACTTCATTGATTTACATGCAAATGTCCAAATTTCCCAGCACCACTTGAAGAGATGGTCATTTTCCTATTTGATATTCTTCCCTCCTTTGTTGAAGATTAATTGACCACAGGCACGTGGGTTTATTTCTGGACTCTATTCTGTTTCATTGATCCGTATGGCTGTTTTGTGTCAATACCATGCTTTTTTGATTGCTGTAGCTTTGTAGAATTGTCTGAAGTCTGGGAGGGTTATGCTTCCTGCTTTGTTCTTTTTCTTCCAGATTGCTTTGGAAATTCTGGGTCTTTTATGGTTCCATATAAATTTTAGGGTTATTTCTTCTAGTTCTGTGAAAAATGTCATGAGTAATTTAACATGTTATTGACCACAGACATACTAATACGTCTTTTGTTACCCAAACATTATTGACCAAAGACATGTCAATAAGTTTTTAGAGAGTGATACAATTAACATCACTGTGTGAAGTTGTTAGAGCTTAAAATTGATCAAGGGTTCATTATACAACTTATGATTGTCATTATCATATACATTTTGCTCCATTAGGTTTTTGTTCCAAGCTTGCATATATTATAAATGCAAGTTTATTATGTAAAATTTTCAGAAATGACACATCGTGAAATTTTGAGTGAAGAAGAATTTTTGGTGAATTTTATGCAGATACTTTCTCTGATTGTCTGAGTGACATGTATACTAGTGTCTCAGAAAATGATAGTTCTTCAGAATATAGTTCTGATTCAGACAATGTGAATATGAGGCCAACAAAAAGACAACAAAGTGTAGTGATTGATTCTGATACGGAATTTGAAAATTAAATTCACAGAGCTGGAGATTGCTCCTTTGTTTCTACAGAAGAGTGGACTGAAGACAACGTTTCACGAAAATGAGAAGACTTTACACATGTGTCAGGTATCACTATTGAATGTAATAACCAACAAAGTGTTAGTGAAATAACAGAATTAATTTTTGGTAGTGACTTTCTTGAGTTGGTCGCTTCTCAAACAAACTTGTATCATCACCAACAGAATGAAAAGTATAAAAAGTATGATAAGGCTTTAAAATGGACTGATGTAACCAATACTGACGTGAAGAAGTTTCTTGGATTAATAACTTTGATGGGACAGATAAGAAAGTCACACTGGAAAGAATATTGGTGGACTGATCCCTTACTTGAAACCCCTATCTTTCCAAAGGTTATGATGAGAAGAAGGTTTGAACAAATAATGATATTTCTTCACTTTAATGATAACTCAGAAACTCCACTTCCTGTAGACAGAATTTCAAAGTTCTTTTGGATTATTTTCTACCAAAATTTCAATTGATCTCTATACAAAAACAAGAGCTATCACTTGATGAGGCAATGATAAAGTGGAGAGGACGACTCAGATTCAAAACCTATAATCCAGGAAAACTTACAAAATATGGAACTTTGGTCAGGATGATTAACAAAGTGAAACTGGATATATATGCAACCTTGATATTTACATGGGTGAAGGAAAGAAACTGCAAGAAACAATAATATCAGTCCTACCACCTTATCTTGGTTCATGGCACCATATTTACCAAGACAATTATTACAACAGTGTGTCCACATCTGAAATATTGTTGAAAAATAAAACCAGAATTTGTGGGACTATAAGAGAGAATCATGGTCTACCAAACCAATTAAAGGAGAAATGTAAAAATCTACAGAGGGGAGAAATGACATTCTAACAGAAGGGAGAAGTGATTCTTCTTATATGGAAAGATAAGAAGCTAGTCCACATGGTGACAGCTATTTATGACACCACCATAGTATCTACAGGAAAGGAAGACAGGAGGACTGGCCATCAGATAACTAAGCCCAGTTGTATATTAAAGTATAATAAATATATGAAAGGAGTTGATCGATCCAATCAATATCTGGCAAACTTCAATATCCTTCAGAAAACTAAAAAATGGTATAAGAAAGAAGGTTTCTATTTGAGCAATTGTAGTTTATTCAATGTGTTTAAAATATATTGTAGCCTTAATGCACAGAATAAAATGACTTACAAGCAATTTTTGTTAGCAGTAGCTAGAGAATGGGTAACTGACCATTCTGGTGAATGTAGTGGTAGTCCCACACCTGGTCCTTCTTGTGGCATTTCTAAAAGAGCCCTCTGCAAAGATCCACCTTGTTGACATCAGGTAAAATAAAAGAACATATTCTAGAGGAAATAATACCCACAGGACTAAACAAAAAATGCTTTTAGAAAGTGTAGTCTGCTCTTCCAGGGTAAAGAACAGTGAAGCACAGTATAGATGTAATAGATGTTCTGTTCCCCTGCACAGATGTGCCTGCTATACTGCCTATCACACTCTAACAAAATATTAGAATGCTTTAGTAATACATATACAAAGTTTCAAATAAATACATTAAGTGAAAAAAACATTTTTTGATATTTATTCAAATGTGGGTGTTTCAATATTTACTTACATAACAAATCGCCAACCACAGGTGTTAGTTTCTGCAAAAATCCCCTGGTCAATAATGTATTAATAAGGGTTGCATTAAATCTGTAGATTGCTTTGGATAGTGTGGCCATTTTAACAATATTAACTCTTCCTATCCAAGAGCATGGGCTATCTATCTATTTCTTTGAATCATCTTCAGTTTTCTTTATTAATGTTTTATAGTGCTTAGCATATAAGTCTTTCACCTCCTTGGTTAGGTTTATTCCTAAGTATTTTATTTTTGGGGGTGTGATTTTTAAAAGTACTTTATATTATTTTATTTTACATTCCCTTTCTGATATTTCATTGTTAATGTAAAGAAATGCAACCAATTTCTATATGTTAATCTTGTGTCCTGCTATCTTGCTGAAATAGTTTTTCAGTTCTAGTAGTTTTTGTGTTGAAACTTAAGGGTTTTCTATAAATAGTATCAAGTCTTCTGCATGTAATTACAATTTTACTTCTTCCCTTCCAACTTGGATACCTTTATTTCTCTTTCTTTTCTGATTGCTGTGCCTACGACTTCCAACACTATGTTGAATAGAAGAGGTGAGAGTGGGCATCCTTGTCTTGTTGCAGATTTTAGAGGTCAGTATTTCAGCTTTTCGCCATTGAGTATTATATTGGCTGTGGGTTTGTCATAAATAGCTTTTATTATGTTGAGATATGCTCCCTCTATACCCGCTTTGGTAAGAGTTTTTTCATGAATGGATGTTGAATTTTGTCAGATGCTTTTTCTGCATCTATTGAGGTGATCTTGTGGTTTTTGTCTTTTCTTTGGTTAATGTGCTATATTGCAGTAATTGATTTGCAGATGTTGAATGAGACATGAACTTGGGATGTATCACACTTGGTCATGGTGTATGATCTTTTTTATGTGTTGCTGAATTCAGTTTGCTAATATTTTGTTGAGAAATTTTGCATCTATATTCATCAAAAATAGTGGCCTGTAATTTTCTTTTTTGCTGGTATCTTTGTCTGGTTTTGGTATCAGAGTGATGGTGGCTTCATAGAATGTCTTTGGGAGTGTTCCCTTCTCTTTGGTCTTTTAGAAGAGTTTGAGAACTGTCAGTATAAGTTCTTCTTTGTATGTTTAGTAGAATTCACCTGTGAAGCCATCTTGTCCTGGGCTTTTGTTTGTCGGGAGTTTTTAAATTACAGATTCTATTTCACTTCTAGTGAATCGGTCTGTTCAAGTTATCTATTTCTTCTTGATTCAATTTTGTGGGCTGGATGTTTCTAGAAAGTTGTCCATTTCTTATAGGTTGTTGAATTTGTTAGCATATAATTGTTCATAGTATTCCCTTATGTTTTTTTGTATTTTTGTGGTATTGGTTTTTATGTCTCCTTTTTTATATCTTATTTTGTTTATTTGGCTTCTCTCCCTCTTTTTCTTGGTGAGCCTGGCCAGAGTTTTGTCCATCTTGTTTACACTTTCAAAGAACCAGCTCTTGGTTTTATTGATTTTTTTCTACTGTTTTTTAATCTCTATTTTATTTGTTTCCTCCCTGATATTTATTATTTCCTTCCTTCTGCTGACTTTAGGTTTTGTTTGTTCTCCTTTTTCTAATTCTTTTAAGTGGTAGGTTAGGTTGTTTGACATTTTTCTTGTGTTTTGAAGAAGGCGGGTATCACTATGAACTTCCCTCAAAGAACTGCTTTTGCTGCATTCCATATACGTTGTATGGTTGTGTTTTCATTGTCATTTGTCTCAAGGTATTTTAAAATTTCCTCTTTGATTTCATTGTTGATGCATTGGTTTTTTAGTAGCATATTGTTTAGTCTCCATGTAATCATTTTTTTTCTCATTTCTTTTTCTGTGGTTGATTTCTAGTCTCATGCCATTGTGGTCAGAAAAGATGCCTGAGATAATTTCTATACTCTTAAATTTGGGAGGCTTGTTTTGTGCCCTAGTATGTGGTCCATCCTAGAGAACGTTCCATGTGCACTTGAAAAGAATGTGTATTCTGTTTGGGTGTAATGTCCTGAAAATATCAATTAAGTCTAACTGTTGTATCATTTAGGATCTCTGTTGCCTTATTGATTTTCTCTCTAGAAGATCTGTCCATTGATGTGAGTGAGATGTTAAAGTCTCCTACTATTATTGTACTACTGTCAATTTTTCCCTTTATGTCTGTTAGTATTTATGTATTTGGGTGCTCCTATATTAGGTACATATATGTTGACTAGTGTAAAATTCTCTTCTTGTGTTATCCTTTTATTATTATATACTGTCCTTCTTTTTCTTTCTTTATGGACTTTGTTTTCAAGTCTATTTTGTCTGAGTATTGTGAACATGCTTTCTTGTCATTTCCATTTGCCTTAGATAATTTTTCCATGCCCTCACTTTCAATCTGTGTGTCCTTTGCCCTATTTTTTAAATCCAGTGTACCACTCTGTGTCTTTTGATTGGAGCATCTAGTCTATTGACATTAAGGTAATTATTGGTTGATATGTATTTGTTGACATTTTAAACCTTGTTTTCTCATTGATTTTTACATTTTTTCTTTGTCCCATACTTTTTCTTTTTGGTTTTCCTTTTGTGGTTTGATGTTTTTCAGTTGTATTATACTTATGTTCTCTTCTTTTTGGTTTTTCTGAATCTACTGTACGTTTTTGATTTGTGGTTACCCTGTTTTTCAAATATGTTATTCCCTTCCTTTCCCTTAGACTGGTAGTCATATAGGCTCAAACACATTCTAAGAAATGAAAACATCTACATTTTTTTACTCTCCTCACCCACATTTTCTGATTTTGATGTCCTCTTCTACATCTTCCTGTTCATCCTTTTGCTGTTCATTGTAGTTATCATCCGTTTCACAAAAATGTTTTGATTTTTTAAAATCTGTGTACTGGTTTATTTAGGTGATTTGCTTTCCAATTGTGATTTTCTCTTTCCTATAGATTCTTACTTCTCTTCTATTTAGAGAAGACTTTTCAATATTTCTTTTGGGATAGGTTTAGTATTGTTGTATTCATTTAGTTTTTGCTTGTCTGAGAAATACTTTCTCTTTCCTTCTATTCTAAATGATAATCTTGCTGGGTAGAATATCCTAGGTTGCAGACTTTTCCCTTTCAGCACTTTGAATACATCTTGACACTACCTTCTGGCCTGCAACATTTCTGTAGAGAAATCAGCTGAGAGTCTTACGTTAGTTCCCTTGTAATTAATGCTTTGTTTTTCTCTTGCTGCCTTTAGAATCATCTCTTTAACTTTTGCTATTTTAATTATAATGTCTTGGTGTAGGTCTCTTTGGGTTTATCTTGTTTGGGACCCTCTGTACTTCATGTACCTGGATATCTTTTGGGGAAGTTGTCAGCCATAATTTCTTCATATACATTTTTGATCACTTTTTCTCTTTCTTCCTCTTTTGGAATCTCTATTATGCATAGATTGACATGCTTTACATTATCCCATAGGTCTCTTATATTGCTTTTATTATTTTTTTTTATTTGGCTTTCTGTATGCTGTCCTGATTGGGTGATTTCCATTACTGTATCTTCCAGGTCACTTATTCTTTCTTCCACATTATTCATTCTGCCATTCATTGCCTTTAGCTTGGCTTTCATCTCAGCAAATGAGTTTTCTAATTTTTCTTGGTTCCTCTTTATAGTTTCTAGTTCCTTTTTATATTACTCTGCATTTGTTTCAATCACATTTCTTAATTCCTTCAGTATTTTCATTATCTCCTTTTTGAAATCGGTGTCTATAAGACTGAAGAGGTCTGTTTCATTGTTTATTCTTTCAGAGGAATTCTCTTGGTCTTTTAACTGGGAGTGGTTCCTCTGCTTCTTCACTGTACTTATATTTCTCTTACTTTGAGAGTTTAGGAAAAAGAATTATCTACTGTGGTCTTTGAGGGCTATTTATATGTGGGAGCCTCCCTATGTAGCTTGTGTGGGTTTAATATTTTTGGTGCAAGGGCTGTTTATAGTGTGGATGCCTATTGCCTATTTCCTCAGTGTGTGCTGGCTGTTATCCCCTTGATAGGGGGTGTGCAGATGGGGAGGCTGGTGCCTGGTCCTGGGGATCTTGGTGGTGATGGCAGTTCATGTGTGCCCCCCCAGAGCACATGATGGCAGTGGAGGTGCCTCATGACTGCTTCTGGATTTGGGGAGGGCAGCGGCAGTAGCTTGCAACTGCTCCTGGAATCTGCCAGGGTGGCTTGCAACCTCTCCTGGAGTCTGCAAGGGTGGCAGCAGTTCACGACTACTCCCAGATTCCAGGAGGGTGGTGGGGGTGGTGGCTTGCGACCACTTCTGTAGCAGGTGCTGACAGCAGCAGTGGCGGTGGCTTGTGATTGCTCCTGGAGCTCGTGTAGTTGGTGTCCTGCCACTTGAGAGCTCACACAGGGAAAAAGACTGCAATGGCAGATCCTGCCCCCCTCCACATCACCCAAAACAAATGGCACCTCGTTTGTAAGGCACCTGGGCTTCCTCCACATACACCCTCAGTTGCAGTCACACAAGATCCCAGCACATTCAGGCTGCTTTCTTGTAGCCCACCCCAGTCCTCTCCCTGGATCTGGTCTCCAAAGCCACAGCCTCAGAACCCAGCCACCCCCCCACCCCCATACTGGTGGATGGCACGTCTTAGGCTGGGGAATGCAGGGCAGTGGCACTGACCATCTGTGCAGGTCTCTCTCAGATCCAGCTGCTGCAAATTTGTTTGTGCATTCTCTTCTGAGGCTCTGAAGCTCCTCCTTTGTCCCAGCTGATCTCCTCACTGGTGAGGGGACTTCCAGGGTGCAGGAAACTTTCCTCTTTCACAGCTCTCTCCCAGGGATGCAGGTCCATCCCAATTACTTTCCCACTTTTTTTTTTCTTTCCTACCTGGTTTCATGGGGATTTTCTTGCCCTTTCAGCTGTCTGAGGTTTTCTGCCCACATTCAGTAGGCATTCTGTGAGAATCGTTACACATGTATATATATTTTTGAAGTACTTGTGGGAGAAGGTGAACTTCATGTCCTACTACTCCACCATCTTGATACTCAATTCCTATCTTTTCTAATTAGTGTTTCCATTTTTTGGACATATACTGAGGAGTGGAATTTCTGGGTCATATGGTAGTTCTATTTTTATTTTTTTGTGTGTGGAAACTTTCATAATGTATTCCACAGTGGCTGCACCAATTTACATTCCCACCAATTTACATTCCCACATTCCCACTAGAATTCCATTTTCTCATATCCTCACGAACATTAGTTATTTGTATTCTTTTTGGTGTGAGATGGTATTTCATGGTTTTAATTTGCATTGCTTTGATGATTAATTTTGTTGAGGATCTTTTCATGTGCCTGTTGGCAATCTGCATGTCTTCATTGGAAAAATATCTTTATATTTTCTGCCCATTTTAAAATTAGGTTATGTAGGGGATTTTTTGATGTTGAGTGTGTGATCTGTTTATATATTTTGGATATTAATTCCTTACTGGTCATATCATTTGCAAATATTTTCTCTTAATCAGTAGGTTTTCCTTTTGTTTTGTCAATGATTTCCTTTGCTGTGCAAAAGGTCCTGTTTGGGATTAACATATTCACACTACTATATATAAATATATATAACAAACAAGGGCCTACTGTATAGCACAGGGTGCTATACTCGATATCTTGAAATAGCCTATAATGGAAAAATAATCTGAAAAAGAATAGTTATATATATATAGATAGGTAGATAGATTTATCTACCTATCTATATATATATAACTGAATGTCTTTGCTGTACACTTGAAACTAACACAACATCATAAATCAACTATACTTCAATTTTTAAGTTTAATTAGGTCCCATTTGTTTATTTTTGCTTTTATTTCCTTTGCTTTAGGAGACAGATCCAAAAAATTATTGCTATGATTTACGTCAAAGACTGTTCCACCTATGTTTTTCTCCAGAAGTTTTATGATGTCCTGTCTTATATTTAGGCTTTCTATATGATGTTAGAGAACGTTCAAATTTTATTCTTTTACATGTAGCTGTCCAGTATTCCCAGCACTAGTTATTGAAGAGACTGCCTTTTTTCCATTTTATGTTCTTGCTTCTTTTGTGTAGATTATTTGACCGTAAATGTGTGGGTGTATTTCTGGGCTCTCTTTTCTGTTCCATTGACCTATGTGTTTGGTTTTGTGCCAGTACCATACAGTTTGATTACGCTAGCTTTGTAGTGTAGTCTGAAGTCAGGGAGCATGATTCCTCCAGTTCTGTTCTTATTTTTCAAGATCATTTTAGTTATTTGGGGTCTTCTGTGTTTCCATACAAATTTTAAAATTATTTGTTGTAGTTCTGTGAGAAATGTAATTGGTATTTTGATAGGGATTACATTGAATCTGTAGATTGCCTTGGGTAGTATGGTCATTTAAAAAATGATAATTCTTCCAATCCATGAACATAGTATATCTTTTCATATGTTTCTGTTATATTCAATTTCTTTCATCAGTGTTATATAGATTTCCGACTAGAGGTCTTTTACCTCCTTTAGTAGGTTTATTCCTAGGTATTTTATTCTTTTTGATGCAATTGTAATTGTGATTGTTTCCTTAATTTCTCTTTCTGATAGTTCATTGTTACTGTATAAAAATGCAACACATTTGTGTATTAATGTTCTATTCTGCAACTTTACCTAATTTATTGATTAGGTCTAGTAGTTTTTTGGTGGCATTCTTAGGATTTTCTATTTATAGTATAATGTCATCTGCAAATACTGTCAGTTTTATTCTTCCTTTCCAATTTGGACTCCTTTTATTTGTTTTTCTTGTCTGATTGCTGTCACTAGGATTTCTGATTCTATGTTGAATAATAGCAGCGTGAGTAGGCATCCTGTCCTTTTCCTAATCTTAGAGGAAATGCTTTCAGCTTTTCACCATTGAGTATAATGTTAGCTGTGGGCTTGTCATATGTGGCTTTTATTATGTGAAGGTATGTTTCTGCTGTGCCCACTCTCTGGAGAGTTTTTATCATAAAAGGTTGTTGAATTTTGTCAAAAGCTTTTTCTGCATGTGTTGAGATGATCACATGGTTTTTAATATTTAATTTGTTAATGTGGTGTATCACACTGATTGATTTGTGGATATTGAAAAATTCTTGCATCCCTAGAATAAATCCCACTTGATCATGGTGTATGATCCTTTTGATGTATTACTGAATTCAGTTTGCTACTGTTTTGTTGAGGATTTCTACATCTATATTCATCAGTGATTTTGGCCTATAATTTTTTTTCTGTAGTGTCTTTGTGTGGCCTGGGTATTAGGGTGATGCCGACCTCACAGAATGTGTTTGGAAGTGTTCCTTCCTCTGTAATTTTTTGGAATAGTTTGAGAAGAATAGTTGTTAACTCTTCTCTAAATATTTATTAGAATTCACCTTTGAAGCCATCTGATCCTGGACTTTTGTTTGTTGGGAGGTTTTTTTTTTTTGGTTATTTATTTATATATATTTTATTACTGTTTCATTTTCATTACTGGTAATTGGTCTATGCATATTTTCTATTTCTTCCTCGTTCAGTATTGGGAGATTGTACATGTCTAGGAATTTGTCCATTTCTTCTAGGTTGTCAATTTTATTGGTGTATAATTGCTCTTAGTAGATTTTTCTGATTCTTTGTATTTCTGTGTTGGTTGTAACTTCTCCTTTTTCATTTCTGATTATATTGATTTGGGCCCTCTCTCCCTCTTTTTTCTTTCTTTTTTTTTTAAAGTCTGGGTAAAGGTTTATCAATTTTGTTTATCTTTTCAAAGAACCAGCTCTTAATTTCGTTGAGCTTTTCTTTTTTAAAATTTTCTCTTTTTCTTTTGTAAATTTCATTTAAGTTTGCTCTGATCTTTATGATTCCTTTTCTTCTACTAACTTTGAGTTTTGTTTGTTCTTCTTTTTCTAGCTCCTTTAGGTATAAGTTTAGGGTGTTTATTTGAGATTTTTCTTGTTTCCTGAGGTAAGCTTGTATTGCTATAAACTTCCCTCTTAAAACTGCTTTTGCTGCATCCTGTATATTTTGGATCATTGTGTTTTCATTTCCATTTGTCTTCAGGTACGTTTTGATTTCCTTTTCAATTATTTTCAGTGATCCATTGATTGTTTAGTACCACATTGTTTAGCCTCCCTGTGTTTGTGTATTTTGCAGTTTTTTTTCTTGTAGTTGATTTCTGCTCTCACAGTGTTATGATTGAAAAAGATGCTTGATATTATTTCAGTCTTCTTAAATTTACTGAGAATTGTTTTGTGACCTAGCATGTGATCTATCATGGAAATGTCCTATGTGCACTTGAAAAGATTGTGTATCTTTGCTGCTTTTGTATGGAATGTTCTGTGTGTGTGTGTTTGTGTGTGTGTGTGTGTGTGTATATATATATATACATATATATATATATATATATATATATATATATATAAAATGCATCTTGTATAATGTGTCATATAATGCCAGTGTTTCCTTATTGATTTTCTGTCTGGATGATCTGTCCATTGATGTAAGTGGGTGTTAAAGACCCCTAGTATTATTGTGTTACTGTTGATTTCTACCTTTATGTCTGTTAATATTTGCTTTTATGTATTTATGTGCTCCATGTTGAGTGCATATATATTTACAATTATTATATCTTCTTCTTGGATTGATCCTTTATCATTATGTAATGTCTTTCTTTGTCTCTTATAACAGTCTTTATTTTAAAGTCTAATATACGTATTGCTACCCCAGCTTTCTTTTGGTTTCCATATTCATGGAATAGCTTTTTCCATTCCCTCACTTTCAGTCTGTGTGTGTCTTTAGATCTGAAGTGAATTTCTTGTAGGCAGCATATATATATACAGGTCTTGGTTTTATCCATTCAGCCACTCTGTGTCTTTTGATTGGAGGTTTTAGTCCATTTACATTTAAAATAATTTAAAATACGTTTAAAATCATTATTGATATGTGTATTTTTATTGCCATTTTGTTAACTATTTTCGGGTTGTTTTTTTGTAGGTGCTTTTTGTTCCTTTCTTCTTTTATTCTATTCTCTTGAGGTTTGATGACTATCTTTACTGTTATGTTTGGATTCCTTTTTCTTTTTTTGTGTGTGTATCTATTATAGATGTTTGTGGTTATCATGAGGTTTAGCAATCTATATATACACATGATTGTTTTAAGTTGCTGATCTCTTAATTTCAAATGCATTTTAAAAACCCTGCATTTGTACTCTCTTCCCTCATGATTACTCTTTTTGATATATTTTACGTCTAATTGTTTTGTGTATCCCTTATCTGCTTATTGTGGATATAGATGATTTTACTACTTTTTTCTTTTAGCCTTCCTCCTACATTTGTGCATGGATGATTTTCTACCTTTACTATAAGTTTGCCTTTACTGATAAGCTTTTAGTTTTTGTGATTGTCGTGTTTCTTGTTGTGTCTTTTTCTGTTTTACTTAGTGAAGTTCCTTTAACATTTCTTGTAAAGCTTGTTTGGTGGTATTGAACTCTTGTAGCTTTTGCTTCTCTGTGAAGCTTTTGATCTCTCCATCAAATCTGAATAAGAGCCTTGCTGGGTGGAGTATTCTTGGCTGTAGGTTTTTCCCTTTCTCACTTTGAATATATTGTGCCATTCCCTTCTGGCCTACAGAGTTTCTGCTGAAAAGTCAGGTGATAGCCTTAAGGGAGTTACCTTGTATGTTATATGTTGCTTTTACCTTGCTGCTTTAAATATTCTGTCTTTATCCTTAATTTTTGCCATTTTAGTTACAATGTGTTTTGATCTGTCTTCTTTGGGTTAATTCTGTGTGAGACTCTGTGTGCCTCCTGAACTTGGGTGTCTGCTTCCTTTCCCAGGTTAGGGATGTTTTTAGCTATTCTATCTCTAATTATGTTCTTAGCCCCTTTATCTGTCTCTTCTCCTTCTGGGACCCCTATAATGAAAATATTAGTGGATCTGATATTTTCCCCGTGGTCTCCTATATAGTTCTCATTTCTTTTCATTCTTTTTTTCGTTTTTTAATTCAGCATCAGTGATTTCCATGACTCTGTCTTCCAGCTCGCTGATCCATTCCTCTGGATTACTTAGTCTATCATTGATTCCTTCTAGTGTATTTTTCATTTTAGTTATTTTATTCTTCTTGTTTGGTTATTCTTTATATTTTCTAACTCTACTAAAAACTTCTAACTTCTTGCTCTGTGCATATGTTCTTCTCCCTTGTTTTTTGATCATCTTTACAATCACTACCCTGAACTCTTTCTCATGTACATTGTCTATATCCCCTTCACTTAGTTCTTCTGGAGTTTTATCTTGTTCCTTCCTTTGGAATATGTTCCTCTATCATTTT
Organism: Physeter macrocephalus; assembly: GCF_002837175.3. Taxonomy (NCBI): domain Eukaryota; kingdom Metazoa; phylum Chordata; class Mammalia; order Artiodactyla; family Physeteridae; genus Physeter; species Physeter macrocephalus. The sequence goes on along the minus strand of NC_041220.1, from coordinate 82,572,170 downwards.
GCCTAACTTGCTTTTTTTTGTTTTTATGTATCTGGTAGGTTGGTTATGTTTCCTGACCTTGGAGAGTGACATTTTAAAGGAGAAGTCCTATGCATGCCAGCAGTGCAATTCTCTCTCTTTGCCAGAGCTATATGCTCTAGGGTTTCCCCCCATGAGGGTTGTATGGATCTTTGTATTGTGGCAGGCTGACTAGCCTAGAGCAGTTCCTATCTCTTGTTGGGATCATTGCCCTTCAAGCTACTTTATTATACCATGACTTCATTTATTCAACATATCCTTCAGTAGTGACTATAGGCTATGTTATAGGCATCGTTCTATATACTGGGAATATAGTGGTGAACCTAAGATTCTTCACTTGCTGAGTTACATTTTGATGTAACTAATTAGACCATTAACACATATACTAATAAATATGTAAATTGTCACGTGATGAGTCCTATGATGTAGAAAAAATAAGATAAAGGGGATAGAAGGTGATGATGTCATTTTATATGAGATGTTCAGAGGAAGTCTGTCTGGTAAGGAGACATTTGATGATGCTTTAGATATACTATATTTGAGATGACAGTTGGACACTCAAGTGGATATGTAAATTACTTAGTCTTGAACCCAGTGAGTAGGTCCAGACTGTAGTTAAACAGATGGGATAGCTGGAAGATGTACTGTATTTAAAGCTATGGGATTGGATGAGTATCCAGTAGAGGATCAGAGAAGACTGACTAGTGAAGGAGGAAGACTATAAGATAATGGTGTCCTGAAGACCAATCCTAGAATGTATTGCACAAAGGAGGGGAGACAAACTGTATAAAATGCTACAGACAGTGATGGGTCAAGTATGATGATTGAAAACTGACCATTTAGATTGGCAATGAGGTTGTTCTGACTTGTTGAATGAAGAGGGTTCAAAGAAAGAATGGTAGGGAAAAAATAGAAGGCAGGAAGTGAGACAAATTTTACTGAGAGATTTGCTGCAAGCAGAAGTCAAATGAAGCATTAAGGGGAAGATGAGGGGAAGATGAGATTCCCTCCAATGAAATATGTCACTTTTATCTGAGCAATATTAGTGTTGATCTGATCTCAGGATCATGGTTTGTCTTATCTGGGTTGATTGAAATGACTTTTTGTCTCTCCCTAGTTTAGTGAATGCTCAGTTATTTAACTGAAGACCTCTCTGTGTTGTTCTTTGAAAGGATTAACAATATTTTCTATCAATCCAGTTTTGTGAACCATCAGCATCTTCACTCTTCTGGAATAGTGGTTCTTCATGTCATAGAACTTGGATCTTTACAAGCAGCCCCCAAGTATAATTTTGCTGGGCAACAATTTTGAATTGTTTGTGCTGTATTATTTCAGTATTCAAGTTATTTAGCTGGCTGACTTCTAAGTAGTTACATCTCAAAATGCTCTCTTATCCTCCATTAATCATTATGATAGGTATAACTCTGATGTAGTATTACAAAGTTATTCTGAGATGTGGGATAACAAGAGTGCAAGAACTAGTGCTTGAAAAAACTGGGGGGCATTCTGCTCATCTGATACCTATATTAACAGATTAATATAAAAGTGTACTAGGGCTACCATTAACAAAATTCCAGACTGGGTGGAAGAAATAATAGAAATTTATTTTCTCTCAGTTTTTTTTTTTTTTTTTTTTTTTTTTTTTTTTTTTTTTTGTGGTATGGGGGCCCGCCTCTGCTGG
>NC_041220.1:82546523-82570461 GCF_002837175.3 Physeter macrocephalus | reverse complement strand
GCTCAGCGGCCATGGCTCACGGGCCCAGCCACTCCGCGGCATGTGGGATCCTCCCAGACCGGGGCGCGAACCCGGTTCCCCTGCATCGGCAGGCGGACGCGCAACCACTGCGCCACCAGGGAAGCCCTCTCTCAGTTTTTTTTGGAGGCTAGAAGACTGAGATCAAGATGTTGGCAGGTTTGGTTTCATCTGAGGCCTTTCTCCTTGGCTTGCAGATGGCCGCCTTCTTGCTGTGTCCTCACACGGTTTTGCCCCTGGGTGTTGTGTGTCCAAATTTTCTCTTCTTATAAGGACACCAGTCAGATTTATGAGAGCCCACCCCAACAACCTCATTTTGACTTAATCACCTCTTTAAAGGCTCTATTTCCAAATACTGAAAATTTTGGGGTACTAGGGGTTAGGGCTTCAGCATATGGGTTTTGGGGAAACACAATTCATCCTATCACCTGTGGTCATCTGTTCTATTAGTGTATAACATATTTTTAAAGGGTTGAGAAAAAAAATAAGCAATTTCAAAAACAGTAGTAAGTAGCAACTTAGACCAAATGAGAGCTAGAAAAACTAATAAATTAATAAATAACATTTACTACACCTCTACTATGGGTCAGGTATGTGATATACACACACATATAAAAATAAGTATACAGTCATCTCTCAGTATCTGCAGGAGATTGGTTCCAGGACCTGCTACAGTTACAAAAATCTGAGGATGCTCAAGTCCCATAATCAGGTCTTCATACTCGGGTTTCATATCTGTAGATTCAGCCAACCATGAATAGCATATTAAGCTTGCAGTCGCAGTTGCCTGAATCTGTGAATGTGGAATGTGTGGATACTGAGGGCCAACTGAATACTTATTGAAAAAACCCCACAGATAAGTGGACCTGTGCAGTTCTTTCCCTTGAACAATCTGGGGGTTAAGGGCACTGACCTCTGCCCAGTTGAAAATCCTCATATAACTTAGAGTTGGTTCTCCCTATCTGTGGAATCAACCAACCATAGATCGTGTAGTACTGTAGTATTTACTGATGAAAAAAATCCGTGTATAAGTGAACTGGCACAGTTCAAACTTGTATTGTTCAAGGGCCAACTGTATATGAGTCATAATACAAGATCAGTGTTATTCCCACTTCTTGGATGAGGACATTTAGATTCTGAACTTTAATAATTCACAAAAAGTCTTAAATCTGTACAGGTATCTCAATTTTAAAAAATGTTACATTCAACATATAGTAGCCATGGCAGAGAACATAAGGATATACAAAATTTAAAATATTTAACAAAAAATTGTTTAAAATAATAACTATAAAATGTAAAGCAGATGAATTTTAGTCATCTACAAGATTCATTTCTGTGATGTCTATTTCCAAGTGATTAGAAATAAATGTCACGATTGTACACATGATAGGATATCCACATTGTTGATAATATGAAAGTCTTGGTGCAAATTTTGATGAGATAGTGAAGGTTTACATCTTCTTTTCCCCAGAGTGATTATCAAAAGTTTGAGAAAATGTGCAAATATCTGGATACTACCATCTATCCAAATAAATTTGGTGCATTTTCAAAAATATCTCCTTTTACAATATAGTTTTTTTATTTTAGGATTAAAAATTATCAAATGTAAATGCAAATTAGCAGCTAATATAGTTATGTGCACATCATATTTTTGCTTCAATTAGTTTTGCTTAGTTTTATTAACTTTAGGGCTCTAGAAATGAGAGTACCATCAATCTGTTTGTGACATGTCTGCATATATTCATCATTTAAAAAACAATATTCATACTGACATGTTTGAAAAAATGACAGCTAGTTTGAAGTGTATATTAAATTCAGATTTTTTTAAAAAGGCAAAAAGGAAAGGCAATCTATTTGATTTCTCTATTTTGGAAAGTTGAAAGTGGTTAGTTTGAAAATCAGTCACACTCAAGTGGACTTGTAAAACAATTTTAATTTTTACTCAAACTATATGAGAGGTCATCATTAGTCCTTATCTTACACTTGAAAAATGGAGACAATTGTACAGGAAGGGAAGGCAAACAGACGTTATTAGATTTTTAAGCTCAAGTTTCAAAAGTATTCAAATAAGGCAGGTAAAAAAAAAGATACTTTCCCATCGTCCAACATAATTTTCATGTCTCCTTATTTCATAAAACATAAATATCATTTACCAGAAATAAGTTTATTTTCGATTTTTTCCTAAATACCATGATTTCTTTCTTGCTTTTTAAAGGAAGGCTCCCCAGTAGTGCCACCTATAAACTGACCAGCAGTTTCTCTCTTTAAGAAAATTCCAATCTATGTGGATTTAAAGAATAAATATCACACCCCCATGGTAAACTATTTTATCACCACCAGCTATGTGATCAGTATTTTTCAATGAAGAAATTCATAGCATTAAATAGTGTTATACTGCACTATGATTGGACTGACTGAAGTATGGGCCTCTGTATACAAATTCTGATAAGACCTGAAAAATGGGGAAAAGGAAATGGAAACTTACACTGCATTGAAGAGATTGTGTGCACAGGACCTCGCATGGATGCCACTTGCACTGTGCGCAAGTGGAATAAAGCTAGGAATAAAGCTTGGCTACCTAAAATAATTTTGATCAAAACTCACCAGACCTAATAAAATTCTAAAGAAACTGACAAAAAGTGCTACCCCTAATGTCACCTATAACTAGATAGTATTGTCTGAGAAAAATAACCAGCTCAGTAGGTGTTCTTTATGTGGAAACAAAAATAGAGGGCTTTGTCATTATTCGCCAAGCACAGGAAGGAGACTGCTGCTTTATTAAAAAAAAAAAAAAAAGACAAGGTTAAAAGTGAACTGGTAGCCCCCAGAAGTATAGTATCAATAGTTAATCTAACTCCTATCCCCAGATGGCCATATGTTGTACACTTCCAGTAAATCCTGACTCAGTCTTACCTAATAAGAAATGAACATACAAAGAAAAACAATACCAAAAAACCAACAATAAAACCCTGTGATGATGAATGTTGCTCATACCAAAATGATTGATAGTAAGGAACTCTAAATTTAAAAAAAATTGCTTGTATACAGCAACAACAGTGCAAGTGTCATTCATGCCAGGTCCTGTGCACACAGTCTCTTCAATGCAGTGTAAGTTTCCTCTCAGCAGCCACCTGCAAAGAACTGAAGTGTAGTGAATGGATTTGCACTGCAGGTGATTCACTGACACTGTAAGGAAGAGTGGCCAGTGCCACTCTTGTTTAGTGGCTGAATACTAATCTTGGGAAATACTTAGTCACTAGACTTTTTTCTTAACAAGCAGTTTCTCATGAACAAGGTCTGGTCAACAGTGAACTAGAATGAATCGGACCTCCTTGACTTTTAGGACATTTTTGACTCTTTGCCTCTTTTTAAAGTGTGGTTTGATAGGCAGCCACTAAAATAAATCCTCCCCCTTTTCAACTTCCTTTTTTTGCCCTAAGGTGGACCCTATGTAAACCTAAAAACATATGGTAACTTTATATACAAGGTTTCTCAAAGTGCAAAATGTGTTACATATAGTTTCATAGGCTTCATTTATACAGAGCATTCTATACAATACAGTACAGTTTGCAATTTCTGTTCATAAATTTACACCACTTAGACAACTACAGTTGACCCTTGAACAATGTGGGTTTGAACCGCATGGGTCCACTTATACATGGACATCTTTTGATAGTGAATCCTACAGCACTACATGATCCACAATTCAGTCCACAAATGCAGAGGAATTTCATATACAGGGGAGGGGGTTGACTATAAATTATGCATGGATTAACACACCAACCCTTGCCCCATGTTGTTCAAGGGTCAACTGTACTTCAAAAGGTTGGCCACTCAAAGTAACCCAATGCCTTCCTACACAAGGTTAATATAGCTGAACTGTACAGGCTTTGTTCAGAACAAAACACAGTGAATCTTACACTTATATAAACATACATAGTTTAAAATGCTCTTTAAATGGTTAAGGATAGTAGACAAATCTCACCAACCATGAAATATATTTTGGTTTCTGGTTTGCACACATACATTGTACACACTATTTAAAAAAATAATTTGCAAGACAAGTCATTTTATTTATTTTTGTGCCATCTACTCAGCCTGTAACTCTTTTGGAAGGATTCTTGACCGCTGTAGAACCACACTAAGCTCTTCGATGACCTTTGGTGGTAACTTATTATTAGAGTCCAAAGTAGCTTTGCCATTCCTGTCCTCAGTCTTCCTCAATGTCTTTAGGCCTTTATGGCCTTTCTGTTGCCCTTGAAGGACCTCAGCCTCTGTGTCCTCCAGGCAGTTGAAACTCCAATGTTTTCTGGTTCGATTTCGAAGTTTCTCATCCTTGTGCTCCAGGCACTGGGCCACGATGGAGGCTCTCTCCTTTAAGGTGCCATCCCCAGGCTCTTGGTCATGCTTTGCACTGAGCCGTAGCCTTTCGAGTTCTGCTTTTGCACTCTAAAAATAAAACAAAACATCTCACAGGGAAGCAAGATCTGGCACACTTTGTTTAAAGAATACTCTGCACATAAAAGTTGATGCTTCTTGTATTAGAATTTATTTCTATGATTTAGGTTCTAACTTGACTTTGGCACAAGCAGCATGTCTGAATTTATAGACTGATCTCAGAGCTACAAAATCAACTGAAATGGAGATCACAGAAATTCATTTTAACAAGCATTTAACATACCACTTCAAAGATGTCTTTCAAGTTAGTTATTCAAATTGACTCTCATTTCAAACTTGCCTCTTCCAATTCACAGCTGCTTAGATGTGTCACATATTCATGCATCTGTAATTCCTACAGTGTTATACCCAAAGGACAGAGGAAAAAGGGAGTCTCCTTGGCCATGAGTCCAGGAAATGCTCTGTACTACAGATCCCTCTGAGAGTCACAGTACATATTAGCATATTAAAGAAGCTAAGAAATATTACAGCAGAAGAATCTGACTTCTTTTTCTATTTTCTCTTCCCCAAATATTTGATTAGTGAAATCTTTTCCCCACATAATGCCCTATTAGAATCCCACAGAAATATATACCCATAGATGTACTTATGAAAGTACTGAAAGGTATATATAGTTATGTACCCACTTTTGTATCAATGGATTAAAGTACATATTCATTCAGTGAATTTTAAGTGCCTACAGGTACCAGAAATCCATCGAGACACAACTTGCATTGGGACAGAGGTGCACTTTAACTAGCATCCAGGGTGTCTTGTGACTGGGCAAGTACTGGCATCCAGAACTCTCATGAGATTCTCAAAGGTGACTACAACCTCATCAAATGTAAGATAAAAGAATGAACAACAGAGAAGCAAGCATCTAGTGGATATGGAGCCACAGCAAAAGGCTACCCAAAAAACTGGGTCAGGGGAGGTGGGGGCAGGAAGGCATAGTCATTTTTCTTTTCACAAACAAGAATTGAAGGAATTTCTTCAATATTTCTCAAGTAAAAATTGCAAAGCACAGAAAGAAGAAATCCAAAGAAATTTTTTTTATTATATTACAAACGTTTGAGAGAGAGAAGATGAAATGAAAGAAGTAGTATAATATTAAGAATGGGACTATTTTGCAGATAGCAGAGTAGTAGGACACGAGCTCACCCCTTCTTAGGAAAACACCAAAATCACAACTAACTGCTGAACAACCATCAACCAAAAAAAAAAAAAAAAAAAGCCAGAACCTACCAAAAAAGATACCCTACATCCAAAGACAAAGAAGAAGCCACAATGAGATGGCAGGAGGGGCACAATTGTGATAAAATCAAATCCCATATCTGCCAGATGGGTGACCCACAAAACTGGAAAATAATTATACCACAGAATTTCTCCCACAGGAGTGGAAGTCCTGAGCCCCACATGAGGCTCCCCAGCCTGGGGGGTCTGGCAACAGGAGGAGGAGCCCCCAGAGAATCTGGCTTTGAAGGCCAGCAGAGTTTGATCACAGGAATTCCACAGGACTGGGGGAAACAGAAACTCCACTCTTGGAGGGTACACACAAGGTCTCATGCACACCAGGACCCAGGGAAAAAAGAGTGAACTCATAAAAGACTGGGCCAGACCTACCTGCTAGTATTGGAGGGTCTCCTGCAGAGGCAGGGGGATGGCTGTGGCTCACTGCAGGCAACAAAGACACTGGCAGCAGTAGTTCTCAGGAGTACTCATTGGTGTGAGCCTTCCTGGAGGCTGCCATTGCCTCCCCAAGACCTAGCCCCACCCAACGGCCTATAGGCTCCAGTGGTGGGATGCCTCAGGCCAAACAACCAATACAGCACCACCCATCAGCAGACAGACTGCTTAAAGTCTTCCTGAGCATGGCCCTGCCCACCAGAAGGACAAGAGCTAGCTTCACCCACCATTGGGCAGGAACCAGTCCCTCCCACCAGGAAGCCTGCACAAGTCCCTTAGCCTCATCTACCAGAGGGCAGACAGCAGAAGCAAGAACTACAATCCTGCAGCCTGTGGAAATGAGATGGCAGAGGAGTATGCCTCAGATGAAGGAACAAGATGAAACCCCAGAAGAACAACTAAGTGAAGCAGAGATAGGCAATCTACCAGAAAAAGATTTCAGAGTAATGATACTGCAACATGATCCAAGATCTCTGGAAAAGAATGGAGGCACAAATTGAGAAGTTACAAGAAAAGTTTAACAAAGACCTAGAAGAACTAAAGAACAAACAGAGATAAACAACACAATAACTGAAATGAAAAATACACTAGAAGGAATCAATAGCAGAATAGCTGAGGCAGTAAAACAGATAAGTGAGCTGCAAGACAGAATGGTGGAAATCAATGCTGCAAAACAGAATAAAGAAAAAAGAATGAAAAATGAAAACAGTCTAAGAGACCTCTGGGAAAATGTTAAATGCCCCAACATTCACATTACAGGAGTCCTGGAAGGAGAAGAGAGAGAGAAAGGATCTGAGAAAATAATTGAGATAATAGCTGAAAACTTCCCTACCATGGGAAAGGAAACAGTCACCCAAGTCCAGGAAGTGCAGAGAGTCCCAGGCAGGATAACCCCAAAAAGAACATTCCGAGACATAGTAATCAAACTGACAAAAATTAAAGACAAAGAAAGAACATTAAAAGCAACAAGGGAAAAGAGACAAATAACATACAAGGGAACTCCCCTAAGGTTAACAGCTGATTTCTCAGCAGAAACTTTACAAGCCAGAAGGGAGTGGCACGATATATTTAAAGTGATGAAAGGGAAGAACCTACAACCAAGAATACTCTATCCAGCAAGGCGCTCATTCACATTTGAGGGAGAAATCAAAAGCTTTACAGACAAGCAAAAGCTAAGAGAATTCAGCACCACCAGAGCAGCTTTGCAACAAATGCTAACGGAACTTCTCAAAGTGGAAGAGAAAAGGCCACAACTAGAAACAAGAAAATTACAAATGGAAAAGCTTTCTGGTAAAGGCAAACATACAGTAAAGGTAGGAAATCATCTGCACACAAATATGATTACCAAAACCAGCAACTGTGAGACGAGGAGAGCACAAATGCAAGATATGAAATGAAAAGACCAGCAACTTAAAAACAATCTTGTTTGTATATAGACTGTTATATCAAAACCTCATGGTAACTGCAAACTGAAAATCTACAATAGATACACTTACAGAAAAGAAAAAGGAATCCAAACACAACACTAAACTTAGTCATCAATTCACAAGAGAAGAGAACAAAAGAGGAAGGGAAGAAAAAAGAGCTGCAAAAACAAATCCAAAACAATTAACAAAATGGCAATAAGAACATATATATTGATGATTACCTTAAATCTAAATGGAATGAATGCTCCCACCAAAAATGGACTGGCTGAATGGATACAAAACCAAAACACCTATATATATTCTGTCTATAAGAGACACACTTCAGATCTAGGGACACATACAGACTGAAAGTGAGGGAATGCAAAAAGGTGTTCCATGCAAATGGAAATCAAAAGAAAGCTGGAGTAGCAATACTCATCAGACAAAAAAGGCTTTAGAATAAAGACTGTTACAAGAGACAAAGAAGGACACCACATAATCAAGGGATCAATCCAAGAAGAAGATACAACAATTGTAAATATATAAGCACCCAACATAAGTGCCTCAATATATAGGGCAAATACTAACAGCCATATAAGGAGAAATCGACAGTAACACAATAATAGTGAGGGACTTTAACATCCCATTTTCAACGGACAGATCATCCAGACCAAAAAATCAGTAAGGAAACACACTTTAAATGACACATTAGACCAGATGGACTTAATTGAGATTTATAGAGCATTCCATCCCAAAGCAGCAGAATACATATTCTTCACACGTGCACATGGAACATTCTCCAGGCCACATGCTGGGCCATAAAGTGAGCCTCGGTAAATTTAAGAAAATTGAAATCATTATCAAGCATCTTTTCCAACAACAACAATATGAGATTAGAAATCAACTATAAGAAAAAAACCCGTAAAAAACACAGACATGTGAAGGCTAAACAATATGCTATTAAACAACCAATGGATCACCTGAAGAAATCAAAGAGGAAATCAGAAGATACCCAGAGACAAATGAAAATGAAAGCACAATGATCCAAAACCTATGGATGCAGCAAAAGCAGTTCTAAGAGGGGAAGTTTATAGCAATGTAATCTTACCTCAGGAAACAAGAAAAATTACAAATAAACAACCTAACCTTATGCTTAAAGCAACTAGAGGGAAAGGGCTCAAATCAATAAAATTAGAAATGAAAAAGGAGAAGTTACAGTGACACCACAGAAATACAGAGGATCATAAGAAACTACTACAAACAACTATATGCTAATAAAGTGGAAAACCTGGAAGAAATGGACAAATTCTTAGAAAGGTACAATCTCCTAAGACTGAACCAGGAAGAAATAAAAAAATATGAACAGATCAATCAGGAGTACTGAAATTGAAACTGTGATTAAAAAACTCCCAACAAACAAAAGTCCAGGACCAGATGGCTTCATAGGTGAATTCTACCAAACATTTAGAGAAGAGCTAACACCTATCCTTCTGAAAGTGTTCCAAAAAATTGCAGAGGAAGGAAAACTCCCAAACTCATTGTATGAGGCCATCATCACCCTGGTAGCAAAACCTGACAAAGATACTACAAAAAAAGAAAATTACAGGCCAATAGCACTGGTGAACGTAAATGCAAAAATCCTCAACAAAATACTAGCAGTCTGAATCCAACAATACATTAAAAGGATCATACACCATGATCAAGTGGGATTCATCCCAGGGATGCAAGGATTCTTCAGTATCTGCAAATCAATCAGTGTGATACACCATATTACCAAATTGAAGAATAAAAACCATATGATCACCTCAATATATGCAGAATAAGCTTTTGACAAAATTCAACATCCATTTATGATAAAAACTCTCCAGAAAATGTGCATAGAGGGAACATACCTCAACATAATAAAGACCATATATGACAAACCCAAAGCTAACATTATATCCAACAGTGAAAAGCTAAAAGCATTTCCTCTAAGGTCAGGGACAAGAGAAGGATGTTCAATCGCGCCACTTTTATTCAACTAGCTTTGGAAGTCCTAGCCATGGCAATCAGAGAATAGAAAGAAATAAAAGGAATGCAAATTGGAAAAGAAGAAGTAAAACTGTCACTGTTTGCAGATGACATGATACTATACATAGAAAATCCTAAAGATTCTACCAGAAAACTACTAGAGCTCATCAATGAATTCGGTAAAGTTGCAGGATACAAAATTATTACACAGAAATCTGTTGTATTTCTACACACTATGAAAGATCAGAAAGAGAAATTAAAGAAACAATCTCATTTACCACCTCATCAAAAAGAATAAAATACCTAGGAATAAACCTACCTAAGGAGGCAGAAGACTTGTACTCTGAAAACTATAAGACACTGATGAAAGAAATCGAAAATGACACAAACAGATAGAGAGATACCATATTCTTGCATTGTAAGAATCCACATTGTCAGAATGACTATACTACCCAAAGCACTACTATATTTAAAATAGATAACCAACAAGGTCCTCCTGGATAGAACAGGGAACTCTGCTCAATATTCTTTAATAACCTAATGGGAAAAGAATTTGAAAAAGAATAGATACATGTATATGTATAACTGAATCACTTTGCTGTACACCTGAAACTAACACAACATTGTTAATCAACTATACTCCAATATAAAATAAAAAATTTTTAAAATACTATTTTGAAAAAAAAAGAATGAAACTGAGTAGCATAAACAGGGCTGTAACTAAGGATGGCTAATATAATGTTTAACGGGCAACACCTCACCTCTTTATTTTTCTCTATAGTGCTCATCACTTTCTAATATACTAGACAAGCTATTTATATCTCTTGTGATTATCTGAATGCCCTGCTAGAAAGTTAATGCAATGCAAGGATTCTTTTGTTTGATTTGTTCATTGACATGCAAACCTATCACAGTGCCTGCACACAAGAAGTGGTCAATAAATATTTTCTGAATAGGAAATGAAGAAAGCTTAAAAAAATTCAGATGTTTAATATTCTGTTCTATTTTCCTAAATTCAGATCAGGACATGAAATTTTGTAACAGTCAAATTCAAGCTGAATAAAAACATTTTAATCAACATAATTTATAAATAATTTTGCAATTTAGAATTTTCTGATAAGCTCATGATTATACATCTCAGATAAATATTTCTTTAAAACTGATAGGAAGAAATATTTAGTTATTTAGTATCTAGTTGAATTCCAAAGTTTAATTAGAATATGTTTAAGAGAGATAGTAATAGTTGCACAACCATGTGAATGTAATTAATGTATTATGCACTTAAAATGGTTAAAATGGAAAATTTTGTGTATTTTATCACAGTACAAAAAAAATGAGAGATTAGTAAAAATTATGGCTATTTAGCATAGGAATGTGACTGGGAGTTTATAAATATGAATCTTATTAAAAAGTTTCACATGACATCTATTAGGGAAAATCAAGGATCAATATAGACTGGTTTTATATATTATACAGTTCTCATTACTTTTCAGTTATCAGCAGAAAGACTTTGGGATGCTCTTAGATGCAGAATTTAGAGGCCAAATATTCATACATGTAATGCTGAAATTTCAAGTAAAACTATAATATTAGCCTAAATGACATAACCTTATACAAAGGTGGGGAGGCATGATGAAGTGAACTGGTAGAAATCAAGAAGAGATGGCAGTGAATGCTTTGCATGAACAATATGGTGTGTGGAGTGCCTTTGCATGTTGTGGGGAAAGAAAGCCAAGGCATCAGTACTGTGGAAAGAAGGGCATCATTTATGTGCTGCACTATCCTTAAGGTCTTAATAATTTAAAAAGAAAGACTGATAAGGTATAAAATTAGGAGAGAAAAAGGTAGGCTGGTCCAGACGATGCCAGTTTGTGTCAGAGGGCATTTAGAGACAACTGTTTGTTTAAATGGAAATGAGGATCTGAAAATGGAGTGTGTCTCCCAGCAGAGAGAACACCCCCTATGAAGTAAGGGCTTTTATTATCCCTAGGAGCTTACAGATAAAAGCTGAGCACAATGAACACGTTGAAGTAGGTACCTAAGAGGAAGTAGGAGGGCTGTAGGTAGCATCTAGCTTGTACATTCTTATGCAGTATTTGCCTCTTCATGTATGATTTCCTTTGTCAACAACTTACTTCCTCTGGCTTATTCACTAGGTCACTAGTAATTTACTCAATTAATTTTGGAAGTCACTTCCTCCAGGAAGCCTTCCCTGCCTGGAGGAGGTATTCTCATACAAGTTTCAACTGAACCTCATGAAAGCAAGACAGCTCACGGAATGGGAAGTCACCAAATTCACCAATCTGTCAACAATTTGTTTGAAAAGCAACCCTTCTTGAATATATCTGTTAATATGACTATATTTTTTTCTTATGAATCTAATCTTAGTAATACTTTGTCATTTTATTAATATATTTTCTTACATATTTACATAAATCTAATTCAATAACATTTTATTGGTTCATATGAAAACTTGTAATTTTAATTTTGTCTTAATTCTTTTTAAGAATTAAATTTTAAAATTTGTTGAATTACATTTACTAAATTTACAAAAAAGCTTGGTTTAGTTTACTAACAAATTTTCTAGCAATTAATATTTCACAAAATTGCTTTCGAAGCCTTTAACAATTTTGTTACAGTTTTTGTACAGTTTTCTGGTCTCAAGTATGCTAAAAAATAATTGTCTCTAAATTCTGGATTTGGGATTAAGTAAGAAATTATTATATATTCAGTCATCACCTCAGTTCTGTACTGGATACTGGTTAATGTATTTTGATCCTAATAATTTATTTTTTGCTTTGCTCCATAATCAATCCTGAGGCACTGTCAGGAGAAGCTGGAGTCACGGTAGGACATATTTACTGCCTATGTTTCTGTGTTCCCTAATCTGGGTTCTTGGGAAACATGACTCTTAAAATTTTAAGATTCCAGATTAGCTGAGGAATCCAGTTCTGCAAAGCAGTTTATTAGGAAGAAAAACCCATAAGTGCAGAATGGCAGGAGGGACAAGCTCCTGAGTTCTTGCTGTCTTATTCCTCCTTTTGATCACACATAAGGACTGAACAGGCAACAAAGGGAATAAACCATTATTTCAAAGCTTTTATCTTCTAGAGAAGAAGCATATTACAGTGAGATAAATGTTCAAGGACAGACAGTCACGGAAAAACATTTTTAAAAAATCTGATCACTAAATTAAAATGGCTTTTATCTTTCAAAAGTTATTCCTGTTACACCTGAAACTAACACAACATTGTAAATCAACTATACTCCAGTAAAATTGAAAAAAAAAAAAAGTTATTCCTGTTTGGAAAGCAAGGAATTCACACAGCTTAATGGCTAAACCTAGGCTCCAAGAAGAAATAACAGTATCTTTTACATGCTTTTCTTTTTGCTTTGAGGGACTCATTTAAGGCCTTGAAATGCACATTAGTTGCAAATTGTCTAATGAGTTTTGAGTGCCAACAGCCTATGTCTTTTCCTGAATCAAGACTGATGCTACTTATGGTCACCGTACCCTTCAAGGTGAGAAGGAAAGCACACAGTTTTCATGAAAGATGCCAAATCTTCTTTATTGATGCTCAGGGGTCATCTTGTAGTTCCTTATATTAACTGAGACACCCCATCGGTTCCCAGCCTCTGAAATTTGATTGTGTTACTGGAAAGTCTAGTTACCATGGCTCCAGACATTCTGCCATGGGCTAATTCTAAGGAGGGTAGAAGTGAACTTGTAAGGCTAATCTGAGATTGTGATTTTTATCACCAGAACTTCTATATTCATATTTAACTTTCTTGGCCACTTTAGGAATAAAAAAAAAGTGGTATTGTACATATTTGAGTGGTCAATGACATTATTAAAATTGATCATTTAAGAGAAGTTAACAAAATATAAAACTTCAGAGAGTGGCATAGGGTTATTCATAAAGTTTTCTTGATGGATGTGATTTTTACTGTGCTTTTCAAAGTGCTTATTACTGTGCTTTTGCAACCAATGAAGTAATTAATGCATTTAATCACATTAAGACATAAGAAAACAAATGCTATCATTAATATAAAAACAAATAAAATCCTAACCTTACCTCAATATCTCTCCAGGCTTGGGTTGCATTTTTCTCATGCTGGATGGGAATTAGAGGCAAACCTCCAATTTTGGGAGTTTTGGTTATAGAACGTTTTCGTTCCTTTCCAGCTGGTGGCCATATATCACTTTCATGCTGTGGAAACACAATTTCTTGCTGTGGGTGTGTGATTTTATTATGTGGTACACAAAATTATATAGTCACTTGGCTCCTTTCTCATATATCCAAGTCAGATGATCTGCTTTCCATGAGAAGCCTGTTTGTAATTATGATGTTCACTCTGATGGTGGCACCGCTTGAGGATGTAAAACTCCTAAGTGAACTGAGCTTTGAGGTCTCAGTTCAATTTCTAAACTTCAAATACATGCCTTCTGTACTACTTATACAACCAAAAGGGGAAAAATATTTAAGGAAACTGGCAAATCTCTTTGTGGAAGAAAAATAATATACGTGTCTACATTTTTAGGCCCTGTAATCAAAGCAACTGTCCATTCATTTTCCCTTATCACCAAAGTCAACTTTAGTGTCAGAATAATTTGACATTATATATACCCCAAGTCAACCTAAGGCATGGCTATTGGAAAAATTATCTTTATTTTATGACCTTTTGAAAAATGTTACTTTTTCATGTATTTGAATTCCAAAGGAACGTTACGTTGTACACAGACATTTATACTGAAAATCATTGTACAACAGAGTGGCGCACATTTGTTCTCAAACTATTGACTACATATTCTGGGCACTGAGCAATTATAGATATGACTGGAGAAAAGGTAATTTTGCAAAGGGGAGAAATATCCATAGGTTAAAAATATAACCTCTTGGATGATAAATCCTTAAGATATGCATATAAAAGAAAAATCTTTAAAGAATTTTTCTATTCTTCAGGGTAGATTAACTTTTCAGAAGTTGGGAAAAACAAACTGATTTTCAGACAACCTGTGAAAGAAATACAGAATACCAACTACACACAATGAGACGTTTACAGATGTTATGATGAAATGAAAACCATTAGGTAAAGTATATAGCTAAATGCCTACTCATTCTTTTCCTCTACTCTTTTTTTTTTTTTTTGGTATGCGGGCCTCCCTCTGTTGTGGCCTCTCCCATTGCGGAGCACAGGCTCCGGACGCGCAGGCTCAGCGGCCATGGCTCACGGGCCCAGCCGCTCCGCGGCATGTGGGATCCTCCCAGACCGGGGCGCGAACCCGGTTCCCCTGCATCGGCAGGCGGACGCGCAACCACTGCGCCACCAGGGAAGCCCTCCTCTACTCTTAAGAATGAATAGATTCTTATTCTGATGTTGCAATTAGTAGTTTAATGTTGTGTTTTATAGTAAAGAACTAATTTCAACAAATGTTGACTATATACTCACTATAAAACAGCAGCTAAGTTATATTGAGGGGCAGACTGCTTGACTTTGTGCTTATCAATATACAGATATTATCTCATTTAATCCTCAATGATCCTATAGTGCAGGTCCTATTATTACTAGATTTAGTGCATAGGCATCAGATCTCCCCTTGGATTTCAGTGAAGTGCAAATCTACAATGGTAAATTATACAATATTTCAATCAGAGAGAAGTTACAAGCTTCATATTATTATTTTTATGTCGTGGTCTTAAACTTGGTAAAAAAAAAACTTTAATATTACATAATTGGGATGTTCCCAACATGTAAAGCTGGGAGAACACTGGCTGGGAAGGAATTAGGTAATCCTATGAATTATGCCTACACTTTTACTCATTGATGTATAATATATGTGTTAAACGGTATTTTGAGGAATCTAAGAGCAAATGTAGTTTTCAAACACATTTTTTTTTTCTGACATGATATACAGTGCTGTGAATACCAGCTAATTAGCTCTCACTGGATTGATCCAAGAGGTATTTTTCCCAATAACAAAAATCTTTAGATCTAAGTAATATGTTCTGATAACATTTATAGTTATGTATAAGTGACTTCAAAAGTCATACTGCATGGAGCACAGAGCTGAGGATCATACTCTCATTATTATAACCAGTGATCACATCCCCCAATCTTCATTTCTGCATCCCACTTTCTTTTTCAAATTTTTTTCCCCACCGCTTTACTGAGGTATAATTGACAAAACTGTAAGATATTTAAATTGTACAATGTGATGATTTGATACATGCATACATTGTGAAATGATTCCCCCCATCGAGGTAATCAACATATCTGTCATCTCACATATTTAACCTTTCTGGGTTTCTTTTGGTGAGACCATTTAAGTTCTACTCTCTTAGCAAATTTAAATTATATAATACAGTGTTATGAACTATAGTCACCATGTCATCTATTAGATCCTCAGACCTTATTCATCTTATATCTGAAAGTATGTACCCTTTTACCAACCTCTCACTATTTCCCCCACAGCCCCTGGCAACCAACTGTTCCATTCTGTTTCTATGAGTTTGATTTTTATATGGGATACCATGCAGTAATGGTCTTTGTCTGGCTTAATTCACTTAGCAAAATGCCCTCCAGGTTCATCCATGTTGTCCCAAATGACAGATTTCCTTTTTTAGGGCTGAACAATATTCCATTGTATACATGTTTGTATATATGTATGTGTGTGTATATACACACACACTACACACATTTTCTTTATCCATTCATCCATTGATTGATAGACACTTAAGGTTGTTTCCATACCTTGCCTATGGTGAATAATCCTGCAATAATCATGTTTCTGCCTCTCACTTTCTGACCTTGACATCTTTCCAGGTAACCTAGTTTAGTTTCATTAAACCTAAATATTCTTTAGACTCCTTGAGACCTTCAGTCCATTCTCCACCACCATTCTACTTTTCACATTTTTTCCCACTTCCTTCACAGTCTGGCTTAGATTTCATCGTCAATCAGTATACTCACCTCCTTATAAATAAGATCAAGTCCTGTGTTACTTCTCCTTCTATCACACTTGCCTGGTAAAGCCCCAAACCTAGTTAAACCCAATTCTACTTACTCCATGGGTGCCTCCAAATTGATGGAGGGGAAATAATAAAAAATAGAAAATCAATCTGGAGATGCATCTCACTTTAAATTTACCCTTAAATTTCAAGTGAGCACTTAGCCTTCCCTTTATATTCTAGTATAGTACAACTGGCTCCCTTACTCTCTGAAGGTAATATCTCATCTTTTATTCTGCCCCTACACTTCTAATATCCACCCCTGACTCACATGTGGCAATCTCACTGATTTAATTGAAAAATTATTAGTAATCATCCAATAATTTCATTTTCCCACCATGAAATGTACCAGTCTCTCTGTATCTATAGCCATATAAACAAGGCTCCCTTCTTTTCCAATAAGAAGTATTTACTCTGATTATAAATAACTCTGCCCCAGTCATATCTATAATCACTCAGTGAGCCAGAATATATAGTCAATAATATGAGAACAAATGTGCCCTACACTCTGTTGTACAGTGATTTTTTTTTCACAATGCTGAACACATGCACTTGCTCACATTGCTTCCTGTTGGCTCAAGGCCTGGTTTAATATTCTATCCTCTAATTAATTCCTTGATAGAATTCTCTACACGTATCACCTGGTTTTCCTCCTTCCTCAAAGCTTCTTATTTCTTTTGCTCAATTTTTCGCTTCTGTTTGTTTGACCTTTAAAGTTTGGAATGTCCTAGGGCTTATTTGTCTGTCTTCTCTTTCTCTCTCTCTCCCTATAGCCTCCCCTCTCCAATTTTGTGTTCTAATTCTCTCTCATTCATACAGTCTCTCTCTCATCTCACCCTATCCTCCCATGGCCTTTCAATACAATCCAAATGCTGACTTCCACAAAATTTACATTTCGGCCCCAAACTTTTGCCTGAGTTTTTGATCTATACACCTAAACTGATGCTCATCATATCCCCTTGTATGCCTAACAGGCATCTCAAATTTCATGTGGCCAAAATAGAACTCTCAATTTTCTTCTGCATCTCTGATAATGTCACCTACATTCATCAGCTGCCCAAGGCCAAAGAAACAACTAGGACTCTTCCTTGATTTCTACTCCTCTCAAACTGCTATAGCTGATCAATCTGTAAGCTTTACTGCCTCAACCTTCAAATATTCCTGGATCTGAATATGTCTTACCAGACCCACTGTTACCACCCTAGTCTGAGCTGCTGTCTTCTTCCACAGAGCTGTTCTTCCTGCTTCCATCTTTGACCTCCTACAGTGCAGTTCAACAAAGGAATCAAAATTATTATTTTCCAGTAATATAAGCTGATTATATCTTTCCCTTGTTTCCCACTGAAATTCCTAAACTGGGACTACATCTGTCCCCTGCCTTCCTCATCTCTTACATCCTCTCTCAGATAGGCCTTCATGATAGTCATGGAATAAGTCAAGATTATAACATGTCAGGACCTTGCTGACCCCTATCCCTGCCCTGGAATGCTCTGCCTGTCCTGCATACCTGGCTCCCTCATTCAGACAGGTCTTGGCACACCTTTCAGATACTCAGAAAGGTATTCCCTGAGAATCTTTCTCAATTAA
The DNA here is from genome assembly GCF_002837175.3 of Physeter macrocephalus. NCBI lineage: Eukaryota > Metazoa > Chordata > Mammalia > Artiodactyla > Physeteridae > Physeter > Physeter macrocephalus. The sequence goes on along the minus strand of NC_041220.1, from coordinate 82,552,307 downwards.
TGTCCTCATATCAGTCACACTGGCTTTCCTTTCCCTAGCTTATTTTATTTATTGTTTTATCACACTAATATCTATTTGAAATTTTATCAGATTATCCTCTATACTATTTTAGAAATACTAATCGAGCATGTACTTTGTAAGATGTATTGGGTTCTGTGATGCAGATATACAACTAGTTCTATTAAGACTGACAAGGTCTTTCCTCTCATGGAGTTTACATTTTTTTTTTTTTTTTTTTTTTTTTTTTTTTTTTTTGCCCGTTGCGGAGCACAGGCTCCGGACGCGCAGGCTCAGTGGCCATGGCTCACGGGCCCAGCCACTCTGCGGCATGTGGGATCTTCCCGGACTGGGGCACGAACCCATGTTCCCTGCATCGGCAGGCAGACTCTTAACCACTGCGCCACCAGGGAAGCCCAAGTTTACATTTTAGTAGGAAAGAAAGACATAAACCTAAAGACACAAATGCTTTTTAATTAGTATGACAGTGTTGAAGTACAGAATGCTCAGGGTTCCTACAGCCTGAAGGTCTAATTGGTCTGAAGGTAAGGGAAGGTTTCTCTGAGAATGTGATATGTAAGCAGAAGACTTTTGAGGCAGGGGTAAGGATGGGGATGGATATTAGAAAAGTATTCAGGGAACCAGAAAGAATGCATTGTAAGAGGCACTCACTGTTGGATTTTGTGTGTGTGTGTGTGTGTGTGTGTGTGTGTGTGTGTGTGTGTGTATTAGCGTATATATTAACGTTTGCTATTTTCCTGTCTCTTTCCCTATGGAGGTGAACCATTAAATCCTCAAATCCAAAAGGACCTTAGTGTTTACCTTAATCCTAAGAAGTGGAATGAACTTAAGAAATGTAATTGGGCTGAGTCTCTGGGGCCAGCACAATGAGGGACAGGTGAGTCAGGGAGAAATAACTTGGTGGTAAGAGCAACCTCTTCTTCCTGGCTATTTACACCTTGATTTTCAACTACAGAGTCTACTGACTTCAGTTATAAAAATGAAAACAACTTAGTTGTACCATAACCAGACACTGTAACAGTTTTAGACTCTATAGTTCCAATTTTACTAATACTTCAAGCCTACTCTTTTTACAGTAGGACTTGAATATCTGATTTTTAAACAGTCACAAAAAAGAAGCAAAGTCTCTAAAAAGTTAGGTACTGGTCTTTTTCTGAAAATGCATTCCCAGGTAGTAATAGTAGAATCAGGCTGAGAAAAGCAGTGTTTATTAACCACTGGGAAGGTTAATAAGTTAAATGAACAGAGAAAATGGTTTTCAAAACAAGGACAAGATTTGGGGGTGAATGAACTTCTCACATGTAAGAGAAACAGGGAAGCACATCCTCAGTAATAAAGAGTGGCAACTTAATTGTTACCAGTGAATTTCAATGCTCTTGTGGGGAAGCATTGCTGGGAATTCGGCCAGACAAGGTTGGGGAAGAAACCAGTCCTATTAATGGGTCTATTTAACCCTTCACTGAAAGAGTGAGTCCTCCAATAGGGAGGAGACTAAATGGAGAATTGAGTATAGACGTTGGCCTCTGGTGCCTCTGTGTTAAACCACTAACTAAATGTATGGTCCTAAGCAAATCATGGAGCCTTTGGTAACCTTTGTTCCCTCATCTATAAGCAGTGCCATGCAATTTGTTGCAAGGAATACATGAGTTAACTCTTTTGAAGTAGGCACACAATATGTATTTAAAGAAATGTAGGTTCCTGTCCTTGTTTCTGGAAAAAGCAGGAAGCCGTGGGGAGAACAAGAAGGAAAAGAGCACATTTTCTAAACAAAGATCAATGTGGGACTCTGGAAGGACCACAGCTTAGACAAGTCCATTTCTTGCACTACCATCTTGAAGCACCTCCCCAAGCTGAGGAGCTGCTGGGCTGGCAAAAAAAAAAAAAAAAAAAAGACACAACAAAGAGTAGACTCTCTTTCAAAAAGTAATGGGTAAATCTGCATTCTCATATATTAAAAAAAAAACATGAATGAGAAAATAAAAGTATACACATAAAACTCATTAAAAGACACAACAAAGAGTAGACTCTCTTTCAAAAAGTAATGGGTAAATCTGCATTCTCATATATTAAAAAAAAAACAAACATGAATGAGAAAATAAAAGTATACACATAAGACTCATTAAAAATTCTTTGATAACTACTACCCCATTAACATTTGCTATAAACAGTTGTTATACTTTACTGGCTAGTTGAAACAGATATGATACCTGGGCGATAAAGACATTGGCCATCCACTCCATCTGAGTTTGTGAACTATCACAACACAGGTGCCTGCAAAACAAGGTTTATAAAATATAATATTCAAAAAGACAATGGAATTCTCCAGTGTATTTATTTGGCGAGTAAGTGATCAGAAACTTCTTGGGGTTTCTCCTCTTAATGACATTAATGTAATCAAAATGGAGTATTTCAATACAAGTTGCTTCAGGCTTCTGTTAAGTGTACAGTAACAAAATAATAGTATAAATATGCTAGTTTAACCAAAATATAGCCAAAGGCTTTGGTCACTGCTGAAGAATGATTGGTGGTATTTTTGGAAAGGCAGAAAGTCAGTGCCATTTGCTTTTTCAGGTACGTGACTGTAAAACATCTTTTTCCCCACAAATTCTGAGCCTAAGAAGAAAAAATATGTGCACATAAGAGCAGATTTTTTAAAAAGGCTTAATCAGCCACCTTCATTATGATTATAAACATTAATACCCACAAGTCTCATGAAAAATGAACTAAATGAAAAACCACTGCATGTCCAATAACACTGATTCAGTAACCTTTTATTGAAAACCTACACAAAACAGAGATGTTGCCCTCTAGGTTCACATCGTCTATTAGGGGAGCCAGGAATATAAACAAATAAATATAAGACAGTGAGAAAAAGAGAAAGTAAAGTTGAACACAAACATAGAAACAGAGGGAGCTTCAAGATGGCAGAAGAGTAAGACATGGAGGCCACCTTCTTCCCCACAAATACATAAGAAATACATCTACATGTGGAACAACTCCTACAGAACACCTACTGAACTCTGGCAGAAGACCTCAGACCTCCCAAAAGGCAAGAAATTCCCCATGTACCTAGGTAGGCCAAAAGAAAAAAGAAAAAAACAGAGACAAAAGAATAGGGACAGAACCTGCTCCAGTGGGAGGGAGCTGTGAAGGAGGAAAGGTTTCCACACACTAGGAAGCCCTTTTGCGGGTGGAGACCGCGGGTGGTGGAGGGGGTATGCTTCGGAGCCACGGAGGAGAGCGCAGCCACAGGGGTGAGGAGGGCAAAGCGGAGAGATTCCCGCACGGAGGATCGGTGCCAACCAGCACTCACCAGCCTGAGAGGCTTGTCTACTCACCCGCCAGGGTGGGCGGGGGCTGGGAGCTGAGGCTTGGGCTTCCATCGGATCCCAGGGAGAGGACTGGGGTTGGCTGCGTGAACACAGCCTGAAGGGGGCTAGTGCACCACAGCTAGCTGGGAGGGTGTCCAGGAAAAAGTCTGGAGCTGCCTAAGAGGCAAGAGACATTTTCTTGACTCTTTGTTTCCTGGTGCGCGAGGAGATGGGAATAAGAGCACTGCTTAAAGGAGTTCCAGAGACAGGCGCAAGCTGTGGCTATTAGTGTGGACCCCAGAGACGAGCATGAGATGCTAAGGCTGCTGCTGCAGCCACCAAGGAGCCTGTGTGCAAGCACAGGTCACGATCCACACCTCCCCTCCTGGGATCCTGTGCAGCCTACCACTGCCAGGGTCCCGTGATACAGGGACAACTTCCCTGGGAGAACACACAGTACGCCTCAGGCTGGTGCAACGTTATAACAGCCTCTGTCACTGCAGGCTTGCCCCGAAATCCGTACCCCTCACTCCCCCAGGCCTGAGTGAGCCAGAGCCCCCAAATCAGCTGCTCCTTTAACCCCGTACTGTCTGAGCCAAGAACAGACGCCCTCAGTGACCTACATGCAGAGGCGAGGCCAAATCCAAAGCTGAACCCCAGGAGCTGTGCGAACAAAGAAGAGAAAGGGAAATCTCTCCCAGCAGCCTCAGAAGCAGCGGATTAAAACTCCACAGTCAACGAGATGTACCCTGCATCTGTGGAATACCTGAATAGACAACGAATCATCCCAAATTGAGGACGTGGAATTTGGGAGCAACGATATATATATTTTTTTCCGTTTCTCTTTTTGTGAGTGTGGATTTGTATGCTTCTGTGTGTGATTTTGTCTCTATAGCTTTGCTTTTACCATTTGTTCTAGGGTTCTGTCTGTCCATTTTTTTTTATTAGTTTTTAGCACTTGTTATCATTGGTGGATATGTTTTTTGGTTTGTTGCTCTCTTCTTTCTTTCCTTTTATTACTTAGAAAATTTTTTTTAATAATTATTTTTTATTTTAATAACTTTATTTTACTTTATTGTATTGTATCTTATTTTATCTTCTTTCTTTCTTTCTTTTTTTTTTTTACATTTTATTCTGAGCCATGTGGAAGACAGACTCTTGGCACTCCAGCCAGGCCTAAGGGCTGTGCCTCTGAGGTGGGAGAGCCAAGTTCAGGACACTGCTCCACAAGAGACCTCCCAGCTCCACGTATCCAGCCTCATCCACCAGAACACAGGCACTAGTCCCCTCCACCAGGAAGCCTACACAACCCACTGAACCAACCTTAGCCACTGGGGACAGACACCAAAAACAACAGGAACTACGAAACTGCAGCCTGCGAAAAGGCGACCTCAAACACAGTAAGTTAAGCAAAATGAGAAGACAGAGAAACACACAGCAGAGGGAGGAGCAAGGCAAAACCCCACCAGACCTAACAAATGAAGGGGAAATAGGCAGTCTACCTGAAAAAGAATTCAGAATAATGATAGTGAAGATGATCCAAAATCTTGGAAATAGAATGGAGAAAAGAAAAGAAATGTTTAACAAGGACCTAGAAGAATGAAAGAGCAAACAAACAGTGATGAAGAACACAATACATGAAATTAAAAATTCTCTAGAAGGGATCATTAGCAGAATAACTAAGGCAGAAGAACCGATAAGTGACCTGGAACATAAAATAGTGGAAATAACTACTACAGAGCATAATAAAGAAAAAAGAATGAAAAGATTGAGGACAGTCTCAGAGACCTCTGGGACAACATTAAACACACCAACATTCGAATTATAGGAGTCCCAGAAGAAGAAGAGAAAAAGAAAGGGACTGAGAAAATATTTGAAGAGATTATAGTTGAAAACTTCCCTAATATGGGAAAGGAAATAGTTAATCAAGTCCAGGAAGCAAAGAGAGTCCCATATAGGATAAATCCAAGGAGAAACATGCGAAGACACATATTAATCAAACTATCAAAAAATTAAATACAAAGAAAAAGTATTAAAAGCAGCAAGGGAAAAACAACAAATAACACACAAGGGAATCCCCATAAGTTTATGTTTTTCATAAAACATAAGTTTATGTTTTTCAGCATAAACTCTGCACACCAGAAGGGAGTAGCAGGACATATTTAAAGTGATGAAGGAGAAAAACGTACAACCAAGATTACTCTACCCAGAAAGGATCTCATTCAGATTTGATGGAGAAAATAAAACCTTTACAGACAAGCAAAAGCTAAGAGAATTCAGGACCACCAAACCAGCTTTACACCAAATGCTAAAGGAACTTCTCTAGGCAAGAAACAAAAGAGAAGGAAAAGACCTACAATAACAAACCCAAAACAATTAAGAAAATGGTAACAGGAACATACATATCAATAATTACCTTAATGTAAATGGATTAAATGCTTCAACCAAAAGACAT
>NC_041220.1:82544398-82546481 GCF_002837175.3 Physeter macrocephalus | reverse complement strand
GAAATCATATCAAGTATCTTTTCCGACCACAACACTATGAGACTAGATATCAATTACAGGAAAAATCTGTAAAAAATACAAACACATGGAGGCTAAACAACACACTACTTAATAACCAAGAGATCACTGAAGAAATCCAAGGGGAAATAAAAAAATACCTAGAAACAAATGACAATGAAAACATGATGGCCCAAAAACTATGGGATGCAGCAAAAACTGTTCTAAGAGGGAAGTTCATAGCAACACAATCCTACCTTAAGAAACAAGAAACACCTCAGATAAACAACCTAACCTTACACGTAAAGCAATTAGAGAAAGAAGAATAAAAAAACGCCAGAGTTAGCAGAAGGAAAGAAATCATAAAGATCAGATCAGAAATAAATGAAAAAGAAATGAAGGAAACAATAGCAAAGAACAATAAAACTAAAAGCTGGTTCTTTGAGAAGATAAACAAAATTGATAAACCATTAGCCAGACTCATCAAGAAAGAAAGCGAGGAAGCCTGAACCAAGATGGCGGAGTAGAAGGAAGTGCTCTCACTCCCTCTTGTGAGAACACCAGAATCACAACTGGCTGCTGGACAATCATAGACAGGAAGATACTGCAACTCACCAAAAAAGATACCCCACATCCAAAGACAAAGGAGAAGCCACAATGAGATGGTATGAGGGGCACAATCACAGCAAAATCAAATCGCATAACTGCTTGGTGGGTGACTCAGAGACTGGAGAACACTTATACCACAGAAGTCCACCCACTGGAGTTATGGTTCTGAGTCCCACGTCAGCCTTCCTAACCTGGGGTTCTGGAAACGGGAGGAGGAATTCCTAGAGAATCAGACTTTGAAGTCACGTGGGATTTGATTGCATGAGTTAGACAGGACTGGGGGAAACAGAGACTGCACTCTTGGAGGGCACACACAAAGTAGTGTGCGCACTGGGATCCAGGGGAAGGAGCAGTGACCCCAGGGGAGACTGAACCAGACCTACCAGCTAGTGTTGGAGGGTCTCCTACAGAGGCAGGGGGTGGCTGTGGCTCACTGTGGGGACAAGGACCCTCGCAGCATAAGTTCTCAGAAGCACTCCTTGGCATGAGCCTTCCCAGAGTCTGCCATTAGCCCCACCATAGAGCCCAGGTAGGCTCCAGTGTTGCGTTGCCTCAGGCCAACCAACCAACAGGGAGGGAACACAGCCCTACCCATCAGCAGTAAAGTGAATTTAAGTTTTACTGAGCTCTGCCCACCAGAGCAACACCCAGCTCTACCCACTACCATTCCCTCCCATCAAGAAACCTGCACAAGCCTCTTAGATAGCCTCATCCACCAGAGGGCAGACAGCAGAAGCAAGAAGAACTACAATCCTGCAGCCTGTGGAACAAAAACCACATTCACAGAAAGACAGACAAGATGAAAAGGCTATGTACCAGATGACGAAACAAGATAAAACCCCAGAAAAACAACTAAATGAAGTGGAGATAGGCAACCTTCCAGAAAAAGAATTCAGAATAATGATAGTGAAGATGATCCAGACCTCGGAGAAAAAAAGGAGGCAAAGATCGAGAAGATGCAAGAAATGTTTAACAAAGACCTAGAAGAATTAAAGAACAAACAAGTAGAGATGAACAATACAATAACTGAAATGAAAACTACAGGAATCAAGAGCAGGAAGGAATCAATAGCAGAATAACTGAGGCAGAAGAATGGATAAGTGACCTGGAAGACAGAATGATGGAATTCACTGCTGCAGAACAGAATAAAGAAAAAAGAATGAAAAGAAATGAAGACAGCCTAAGAGACCTCTGGGGCAACATTAAACACAACATGTGTTTTATAGGGGTCCCAGAAGAAGAGAGAAAGAGAAAGAACCCGAGAAAATATTTGAAGAGATTATAGTCGCAACCTTCCCTAACATGGGAAAGGGAATAGCCACCCAAGTCCTGGAAGCAGAGTGAGTCCCATACAGGATAAACCCAAGGAGAAACATGCCAAGACACATAGTAATCAAATTGGCAAAAATTAAAGACAAAGAAAAATTATTGAAAGCAGCAAGGGAAAAACGAAAAATAACATACAAGGGAACTCCCA
>NC_041220.1:82542744-82544246 GCF_002837175.3 Physeter macrocephalus | reverse complement strand
TTAAAGTGATGAAAGGGAAGAACCTACAGCCAAGATTACTCTACCCAGCAATGATCTCACTCATATTCGATGGAGAAATCAAAAGCTTTACAGACAAGCAAAAGACGAGAGAATTCAGAACCACCAAACCAGCTGTACAACAAATGGTGAAGGAACTTCTCTAAGTGGGAAAAACAAGAGAAGAGAAGGACCTACAAAACCACACCCTAAACAATTAAGAAAAGGGTGATAGGAACATACATATCGATAATTACCTTAAACGTGAATGGATTAAATGCTCCAACTAAAAGACACAGGCTTGCTGAATGGATACAAAAACAAGACCCATCTATATGCTGTCTACAAGAGACGCACTTCAGACCTAGGAACACATACAGACTGAAAGTAAGGGGATGGAAAAAGATATTCCATGCAAATGGAAATCAAAGGAAAGCTGGAGTAGCAATACTCATATCAGATGAAATAGACTTTAAAATAAAGAATGTTACAAGAGACAAGGAAGGACAATACATAATGACCAAGGGATCAATCCAAGAAGAAGATATAACAATTATAAATATGTATGCACCCAACATAGGAGCACCTCAATACATAAGGCAACTGCTAACAGCTGTAAAAGAGGAAATCGACAGTAACAGAATATTGGAGGACTTTAACACCTCACTTTACACTAACGGACAGACCATCCAAAATGAAAATAAATAAGAGAAGCTTTAAATCACACAACAAACCAGATAGCTTTAATTGATATTTAGAGGACATTCCACCCAAAAGCAGCAGATTACACTTTCATCTCAAGTGCTCACGGAACATTCTCCAGGATAGATCACATCTTGGGTCACAAATCAAGCCTCAGTAAATTTAAGAAAATTGAAATCATATCTAGCATCCTTTCTGACCACAACACTATGAGATTAGAAATGAATTAGAGGGGAAAAAACATAAAAAACACAAACACATGGAGGCTAAGCACTATGTTACTAAATAACCAAGAGATCGCTGAAGATATCAAAAAGGAAATCAGAAAATAACTAGAGACAAATGACAATGAAAACACGACAATCCAAACCCTATGGGATGCAGCAAAAGCACTTCTAAGAGGGAAGTTTATAGCTGTACAAGCCTTCCTCAGAAAACAAGAAAAATCTCAAATAAATAATCTAACCTTACAACTAAAGGAACTAGACAAAGAAGAACAAACAAAACCCAAAATTAGCAGAAGGAAAGAAATCATAAAGATCAGAGCAGAAATCGCTGAAATAGAAACAAAGAAAAGAATAGCAAGGATCAATAAAACTAAAAGCTGGATCTTTGAGAAGATAAATAAAATTGATAAACCATTGCCCAGACTCATCAAGAAAAAGAGGCAGAGGACTCAAATCAATAAAATTAGAAATGAAAAGGGAGAAGTTACAACAGACACCGCAGAAATACAAAGCATCTTAAGAGACTACTACAAGAAACTCTATGCCAATAAAATGGACAACCTGGAAGAAATGGAC
>NC_041220.1:82541676-82542614 GCF_002837175.3 Physeter macrocephalus | reverse complement strand
ATACTAGCAAACAGAATCCAACAACACATTAAAAGGATCATACACCATGACCAAGTGGGATTTACCCCAGGGATGCAAGGATTCTTCACTATATGCAAATCAATCAGTGTGATACACCGTATTAACAAATGAAGAATAAAAACCATATGATTATCTCAATAGATGCAGAAAAAGCTTTTGACAAAATTCAACACCGATTTATGATAAAAAAAACTCTCCAGAAAGTGGGCATAGAGGGAACCTACTTAAACATAATAAAGGCCATGTACGACTAACCCACAGCAAACATTCTCAATGGTGAAAAAATGAAAGCAATTCCTCTAAGATCAGGAACAATACAAGGATGTGCACTCTCACCACTATTATTCAACATAGTTTTGGAAGTCCTAGCCTCGGCAATCAGAGAAGAAAAAGATATAAAAGGAATACAAATTGGAAAAGAAGAAGTAAAACTGTCACTGTTTGCAGATGACATGATACTATACGTAGAGAATCCTAAAGGTGCCACCAGAGCCAATCAATGAAATTGGTAAAGTAGCAGGATACAAAATTAATGCACAGAAATCTCTTGCATTCCTATACACTAATGATGAAAAATCTGAAAGAGAAATTAAGGAAACACTCCCATTTACCACTGCAACAAAAAGAATAAAATACCAAGGAATAAAGCTACCTAGGGAGACAAAAGACCTGTATGCACAAAATTATAAGACACTGATGAAAGAAATTAAAGATGATACCAACAGTTGGAAAGATATACCATGTTCTTGTATTGGAAGAATCAATATTGTGAAAATGACTATACTACCCAAAGCCATCTACAGATTCAATGCAATCCCTATCAAACTACCAATGGCATTTTTTATGGAATTAGAACCAAAAATCTTAAAATTTGTATGGTGACACAAAAGACCCAGAATAGCCAAAGCAGACTTGAG
>NC_041220.1:82538156-82541640 GCF_002837175.3 Physeter macrocephalus | reverse complement strand
CCTAATGAAACTTAAAAGCTTTTGCACAGCAAAGGAAACCATAAACAAGACGAAAAGACAACCCTCAGAATGGGAGAAAATATTTGCCAACGAATCAATGGACAGAGGATTAATCTCCAAAATATATAAATAGCTTATGCAGTTCGACATTAAAAAAACAAACAACCCAATCCCCCCAGCAATCCCACTACTGGGCATATACCCTGAGAAAACCATAATTCCAAAAGAGACATGTACCGCATGTTCAGTGCAGCTCTATTCACAATAGCCAGGTCATAAGCTGCTCAACATCACTAATTATTAGAGAAATGCAAATCAAAACTGCAGTTAGGTATCACCTCACACCAGTTAGAATGGGCTTCATCAGAAAATGTACCAACAACAAATGCTGGAGAGGGTGTTGTGAAAAGGGAACCCTCTTGCACTGTTGGTGGGAATGTAAATTGATACAGCCAATATGGAGAACAGTATGGAGGTTCCTTAAAAAACTAAAAACTGAATTACCATATGATCCAGCAATCCCACTACTGGGCATATACCCTGAGAAAACCATAATTCCAAAAGAGACATGTACCGCATGTTCAGTGCAGCTCTATTCACAATAGCCAGGTCATGGAAGCAACCTAAATGCCCAACGACAGACAAATGGATAAAGAAGATGTGGTATATATATATATATATATATATATATATATATATATATATATACAATGGAATATTACTCAGCTGTAAAAAGGAATGAAATTGGGTCATTTGTTGAGATGTGGATGGATCTAGAGACTGTCATACAGAGTGAAGTAAGTCAGATAGAGAAAAATATCATATATTAATGCATATATGTGGAACCTCGAAAAATGGTACAGATGAACCGGTTTGCAAGGCAGAAACTGAGACACAGATGTAGATAAAAGAGGTATGGACATGCAGGGAAATGTATGGAAAAGCTGCAGGGGGATGGGGGTGGTGCTGTGATCAACTGGGTGATTGGGATTGACATGTATACACTGATGTGTATAAAATTGATGACTAACAAGAACCTGCTGTATAAAAAAAATTATAGAAAGCAATAATGTAAATAAAAAAGGGAGAAGACTCAAATCAATAGAAGTAGAAATGAAAAAGGAGATGTAACAACTGAAACTGCAGAAATACAAAGGATTATGAGAGATTACTACCAGCAACTATATGCCAATAAATGGACAACCTGGAAGAAATGGACAAATTCTTAGAAATGCACAACCTTCTGAGACTGAACCACGAAGAACTAGAAAATATGAACAGACTAATCACAAGCACTGAAATTGAAACTGTGATTAAAAATCTTCCAAAAAACAAAAGCCCAGGACCAGATGGCTTCACAGGCGAATTCTATCAAACATTTAGAGAAGAGCTAACACCTATCCTTCTCAAACTCTTCCAAAAGATAGCAGAGGGAGGAACACTCCCAAACTCATTCTATGAGGCCACCATCACCCTGATACCAAAACCAGACAAAGACGTCACAAAGAAAGAAAACTACAGGCCAATATCACTGATGAACATAGATGCAAAAATCCTCAACAAAATACTAGCAAACAGAATCCAACAGCACATTAAAAGGATCATACACCATGATCAAGTGAGGTGTATTCTGGGAATGCAAGGATTCTTCAATATACACAAATCAAACAACTTGATACACCATATAACAAACTGAAGAAGAACAACTATATGATCATCTCAATAGATGCAGAGAAAGCTTTTGACAAAATTCAACACCCATTTATGATAAAAACCCTGCAGAAAGTAGGCATAGAGGGAACTTTCCTCAACATAATAAAGGCCATATATGACAGTGATACACCATATTAACAAATTGAAGGAGAAAAACCATATGATCATCTCAATAGATGCAGAGAAAGCTTTCGACAAAATTCAACACCCATTTATGATAAAAACCCTGCAGAAAGTAGGCAGAGAGGGAACTTTCCTCAACATAATAAAGGCCATATATGACAAAACCACAGCCAACATCATCCTCAATGATGAAAAACTGAAACCAATTCCACTAAGATCAGGAACAAGACAAGGTTGCCCACTCTCACCACTCTTTTTCAACATAGTCTTGGAAGTTCTAGCTGCAGCAATCAGAAAAGAAAATAAATAAAAGGAATACAAATCGGAAAAGAAGAAATAAAGCTGTCACTGTTTGCAGATGACATGATACTATACATAGAGAATCCTAAGGATGCTACCAGAAAACTACTAGAGCTAATCAATGAATTTGGCAAAGTAGCAGGATACAAAATTAATGCACAGAAATCTCTGGCATTCCTATACACTAATGATGAAAAATCTGAAAGTGAAATTAAGAAAACACTTCCATTTACCATTGCAAAACAAAGAATAAAACCTCTCCTACCACTGGCATTGTTCACGGAACTAGAACAAAAAATTTCACAATTTGTATGGAAACACAAAAGACCCCGAATAGCCAAAGCAATCTTGAGAAAGAAAATCGGAGCTGGAGGAATCAGGCTCCTTGACTTCAGACAATACTACAAACCTACAGTAATCAAGACAGTATGGTACTGGCACAAAAACAGAAATATAGATCAATGGCACAGGATAGAAAGCTCAGAGATAAACCCACGTACACATGGTCACCTTATGTTTGATAAAATAGGCAAGAATATTCAGTGGAGAAAAGACAGCCTCTTCAATAAGTGGTTCTTGGAAAACTGGACAGCTACATGTAAAAGAATGAAATTAGAACACTCCCTAACACCATACATAAACATAAACTCAAAATGGATTACAGACCTAAATGTAAGGCCGGGCACTATCAAACTCTCAGAGGAAAAATAACATAGGCCGAACACTCTATGACATATATCACAGCAAGATCCTTTTTGACCCACCTCCTAGAGAAATGGAAATAAAACCAAAAATAAACAAATGGGACCTAATGAAACTTAAATGCTTTTGCACAGCAAAGGAAATCATAAACAAGATGAGAAGACAACCCTCAGGATGGGAGCAATTATTTGCAAATGAAGCAACTGACAAAGGATTAATCTCCAAAATTTACAAGAAGCTCATGCAGCTCAATATCAAAAAAAGAAACAACCCAAGGCAGAAATGGGTAGAATACCTATATAGGCATTTCTCCAAAGAATATATACAGATTGCCAACAAACACATGAAAGAATGCTGAACATCATTAATCATTAGAGAAATGCAAATCAAAACTACAATGAGATATCATCTCACATCCGTCAGAATGGCCATAATCAAAAAATCTACAAACAATAAATGCTGGAGAGGGTGTGGAACAAAGGGAACCCTCTTGCACTGTTGGTGGGAATGTAAATTCATACAGCCACTATGGAGAACAGTATGGAGATTCTGAAAAAACTAAAAATAGAACTACCATACGATGCAGCAATCCCACTACTGGGCATATACTCTGAGAAAACCATAATTCAAAAAGAGTCATGTACCA
>NC_041220.1:82513091-82537485 GCF_002837175.3 Physeter macrocephalus | reverse complement strand
AATAAAGACACAGACCTACTAGAGAATGGACTTGAGGATATGGGGAGGGGGAAGGGTAAACTGGGACAAAGTGAGAGAGTGGCATGGACATATATACACTACCAAACGTAAAACAGATAGCTAGTGGGAAGCAACTGCATAGCACAGGGAGATCAGCCCCATGCTTTTTGACCACCTAGAGGGGTGGGTGGGGGTGGGTGGGAGGGAGACGCAAGAAGGAAGAGATATGGGGACATATGTATATGTATAACTGATTCACTTTGTTATAAAGCAGAAAGTAACACATCATTGTAAAGCAATTATACTCCAATAATGATGTTTAAAGAAAAAACAGAAAACATAGAAACAACACACTTGGGGATGAGGTGAGGTTGTTTCCTATAAGAGGAAAATTTTGTAACTGATATTAGAATGGCATAGTGGACATTTCAATGTAATTATATTTTTTTATATTCCTGTATTATAATTTGGAAGAATGTTAGAATGAAACTTCTAAAAATAATCCTTGCCTCTTTATTAGATTCTCATGAAGACAGTGTCCCTTCCTATTACCATGTCCAAGAAAACTGTTCCCTCTACAAATCATTTAAATTTTGCATCCATGTGAACAAAATACTGTAGATGCAAAGAAGAAATAAACTATGATTAGAGGGGAGAGTTATCTGATAAGACTTTTGGAGCATTTTAGCTATGGTTTGAATAATAAATGATAGCTGAGTTTGCCAGGTCAGCAGGAAGAAGGTAAAAGTGATGAGGGAAGTGGGAGCATATACTATGGAAGAAGGTTCAATAAAGGGACCCCATATATTAAATATATGACATGAAGCAGCAAGGCATGTAGGATGAATCAAGACAGATTTTATTTTATCATTAAGTAAAAGAGGGAAAGTCGTGGGAGATGCAGTTGATGGAGCTTCATGTTAAAGGGCCTTGTGTGCTGTGCCAGCAATCCTGTACTTTATCCTGTAGGTTTAGGATTCACAGAAGAGTTTTAAAGCAGAAAAGAGACATGATACATTTTAGAAAATCTCTTTGGTGCTGGGTGGAGAATGTACCAGAAACCAAAAGCAACGTCAGAGGCATGAAGAGCACTTAGGACTCCTGGAATAATCCAGGCAGATGAATTAAGGCTTTAAGGATAGAGGTCGGATCAGAGAGTTAATTAAGAGGAGGGTGTGGTATGGCTTAGGGATTCATTAGACATAGGTTGGTAAGGGAGAAGGCGACATCTAGTCCAATCTCTATGGAGAGTGGCTAGATCCTTGTGACATCAATGGGAAAAAGTACCTCTATGGAAAGAACAGGTTTGAAACTAAGATTTTTTTTTTTTTTTTTTTACTCTGAGTTTTGGTGACTTATTATCCTTTATTTAAAACTGAGTTTTGCCTGCTTATCCCATAAAACCAGAGATTCCGCATTTACATAATAAGTAGGAAGAAATCATGTGTAGCTTCTCTTTAGAGGCAGTGGCAAATAGGATACATGAGACTGAAATAGACCTAAACCCTGAAGCAAATCTACTTTCCTCTTCTTAGGCTCAAAGTATTTAGAAAAGATTTTCACTTCACTTAGAAGAAATATTTACTGTCTCTAGATCTATCTGCCAAATAATATCGTTATTCGTTTACTAATATTCGTGTATCATCAATATATCAAATCCAAAACCTGCTGGCTGTTAACTTACCAGAGATGTTTTTCAGAATATGCCGTCAATCCCCAACTGCATCACATGGGAAAAAAACACATGCATACATATTAAAAATGATTCATTTTACAAGATAATACACAGGATTAGATGTTAAGAAGGTAATATTTAATGGTGGGAATGCATAACAGAATTGATACCCACAAGTGATGATTCATTGGGTATGATTTATCTAGAGGTAAATGATAGATGTTGAGGGATTTGGCTACAAATTTAAATACACTGAAGGACACAGGGGGAAAGGGTCTCGTGATGTTATGCGGCAGTGGGGGAAATCTCTCACAGGATATTCGGGGCTGAGAAAGGACAGATGTCTAGGAAAATGCCCAAAATCAGATAATATATATATTTACTTATTGATACTGTGAGAAATTTTAAAGAATGTGCCAGTCACAACACAGATATATGTGCTGGGCTTAGAAATTAAGCACAGAGGCAAAAGTGAGGACATTTTCAGTGATAGAATCTGAATCATATGCAGTTCATTAAAATGACATTTCATGATATTAAAAGTATTAGTACAAACATTAATTAGCTAATCAAAGTAATCCGTGATGAGAAAGTGTGGTATAACTCGAATGTTGGGTTGATTCAAGTGCTAATGAGAAACGTAATATTTAAGAAGTGTCCACTTCCTCTCAACCATCTGTGTGCTGTGGGTTTATTACCAAACTCAGCAAAACGAAGGGGGCAAATTATAGAGCCAGGACCAAGATGTTGTAAAAGCCATGGAGGCTGGAGGGCAGCATTTGTCTTCCTTTGGGTAGACTTGTTTGGAACATTCCTTACATCGCTAGACTGTGACTGAGCAAGGAATGGGATGTGGAGAAACCCATGTGCTTCCCAGTAGACAGTGCCTTCTGGGGATTTCCTGTTCTACACAGAGGAGATGCAATCATCCAGGAGCTTGACTTGAGCGGGAACATCATCATCCCTCCTTATCCACCCACACAGGTTCCCTTGATCTGCCATAGGTCCCCTGCCACATGTCTGTGGCAACTTAAGGAATCTTTCTAAAGCTTAACTTATAACAAGTTAGACTAATGCCACTGATCCCTAAGTCCTTGAACAGACATACTTTCCTGTAACTTTTTCAAGAACTCTTCCCTTCCAAGATTTACCTTGTTGGAGGCTTCATCTTCTTTTTTACTCCAAGATAAAACTTCATTGAACTGAGAGAAAACACTTTGTCAGGTTTACTACTCTGTAAAGGAAAACAAGGTAATTTGTAATTAAACAGATTTTATCAGTATCCTTCTATTTTCCTTAAGTATTAAGAATCGAGTTTAGAATGTTTAGTTTCTCCAATGTTTCATGAATGTAATACCAAATTTTTAGTAAATGAAGATTGTTTTGATTACAGTGTTATAAATTTAAATAAATCTGGATACATATGCATGATTATATATGTGTGTATATGTATATACAAACACACACATACAATAGTTCCTTATTCAAAACACTTGGGACCAGATGCATATGAGAACTGATAATTTTTCAATTTTTCATATTTAAAAAATACATGTGCAATATATTTTGTAACTCCATGACACCACCAGTGTTGTCTGGGGCAGCACCCTATATTCAAATATATTCATATTTCTCTACAAAAATGCATGGCATTTCATACAGTGTGAATAAGTAAAGGTCATAAATATTGTTATGGACTGAATGTTTGTATTCCCCCAAATTGAAATATAATCCCCAATGTGAAGGTATTTGGAGGTAGTAGCTTTGGGCGGTAATTAGGTCATGAGATTGGAGCCCTCATGAATAGGATTAGTGCCCTTTTAAAAGAGGCCAGAAAGCTAGCTCCCCCTCTTTCTGCCATGTGAGAATACGAGGAGAAGTAGGCAGTACAATTCGGAAGAAGATCTTCACTAGAACCTGACCACACTGGCACCCTGATCTCAGACTCCCAGCCTCCAGAAGTGTGAGAAATCAATTTCTGTTATTTATAAGCTACCCAGTCTATGGCACTTTGTTATAGCAGCCTGAATGGACTAAAACAAATATCTTCATGTTGGTTTAGATCAGATTTTTCCACCAAATGAGTTATGATTTTCTGTACTTTTTGGATTTCAGAACTACAAAACTATATACAGCTAGACTGAACTATCTCAAATATCCCTATTAATGAAAATTTTCACTAATCATGAAAGTAGACTATAAAAAAGAATTTACATTTGCTCTAGATCAATTATATATTCTCCATATACATCCCAACATATTTATCTGATTAATATTAAAAAAAATTTAAATCCTTGAACAATTAGGAAAGTTATCTGACAGAGGCAAAACTTAAGTATACTCTAATTTAAAATTTTAATATCAAACCATACACATTTTATTATTTATTCCTGGATAGACTGCAATAGACTTTATAAAGATAATAGCCATGGAAATAATAATTAAAATAAGCTTTCCCCACATCCTAAAGATTTTCAAGGAAGTCTCTTTTTTTCAATCTGGTAGGCAGATAGCAGATATAACTAAGGGGATCAGAGACCTGGGTGCAAATCTGGCTTGCTACTTACCAGCTCATGACTTCACATTACTGCTCTCTGCTCTCATTTCTTGTTTGTAAACGGGGATAATAGACACATCAACTACCTCACATGGTTATTATGGAGATTAAATGAGAAAGTAAAGGGTTACTGTGAAGGGTTATTGTAGAGATTAAACAAGAAAAGTGCCTTTAAAGGGTTTAGTCCAATAACTGGCCATATACTGAGTGCACAGCAAATTACAATTATTAGTATTACAAATTTAGAGCACATTGCTTCATAGAAATAGAAAGATAGACAACCTTTTAGAACTCTAGGACAATGCACAAAAGCCCATTTAGCAAATATGTAGCTCAAATAAGTCCTAAGTTCTATAAATGTTAAACTATTACTATAAAGTCTTTTCTTTGTGAAAGCAGTCAAAGATGAAAAGTAAAGGGTGGAAAACATATTTATAAAATTAAAAATTGGTTTCCACGGAGAAAACAGGTTAGGAGAATATACAGAGGAAATGTAGAGAAAAAAGCAAGCAGGAAGATCAGGAATCATGCTTTGTTGACCAGTGTTTTGTGTGGTGGTGATGATAAGGCCTGGAATTTACATGGTGAATTTACTCCTAGTCACCCTTATCAATAATTTTGCTATTATTATCATGGTACATAATTTAAAAAATATTTTGGATTTTTTTCCCTGTATGGCTATATTTCTTGAAATGGAATCACTGGGTCAAAGGCTAGGAACATGATTTAGATTTTGGCAAAAATGATAGGGTACATTTACTTACAGTTAAACACATATTCTTGTATTCACTAGCGATTTTCAGTTTTGATTTGGTCAAAAATTTACTTATTTATTTATTGACATTAGTTCTTTATATAACAAATAGGCAATTGCCTTATCTTTTTAAATGAAATTGTCTACCCAAATTGCTCACTGTTTACTTTTATTATTTTTATAAAGTCAAATATATTGATCTTTCCTTTTGAACTCTCTTAGCTATTGCTTCAAGTTTAAAGGGTTCCCAGATAGCTGATAAATACTCACTTACTTGGTCATTCAGCTTGAAGGGTTGCTATTTTAAAAGTTTTAATTCTTTTATCCATCTGGAATATATATTTCACATACAGTATAGATGAGAATTTAAGTTGAAAAACTTTTGTTAACAATTATCCCAGCCCTATTTATTAAACAAATCTTTCTTTAGACATGCATTTATGATGGCATATTTATCAAAAATAAATTATGATAAACAGTTACATCTTTTACCTCACTTTATGTTACCAATGCTATTTCTGTTCATTTTTATGCCAGGATATTATCTAACCTATTTTAGTTTTACTGTATGAATAAATAGTTGGAGGGGAAATACTTGACAATTATTTTACTTTTTATGTCTCCCAAAATGTTTGCAAATACTCTTATCTGTTTACCCTTTGAGGTGAGTTATGAAATCATTTTTTCTAAGTTCTAAAAATAATTCCCTTTGCGATTTTGAAAAGAATTACATTAAACCTATAGATCAATATTAGTAGACTTTGTGTTTTTTTGTGTTTTTTATATATAAATTTATTTTTTGGCTGCGTTGGGTTTTCGTTGCTGGGCGTGGGCTTTCTCCAGTTGCGGTGAGCGGGGGCTATTCCTCATTGCTGTGCACAGGCTTCTTACTGTGGTGGCTTCTCTTGTTGCAGAGCACGGGCTCTAGGCAGGCAGGCTTCAGTAGTTGTGGCATACCGACTCAGTAGTTGTGGCTCGAGGGCTCTAGCGCGCAGGCTCAGTAGATGTGGCACACAGGCTTAGTTGCTCCGCGGCATGTGGGATCTTCCTGGACCAGAGCTCGAACCCGTGTCCCCTGCATTGGCAGGCGGATTCTTAACCACTGCACCACCAGGGAAGTCCATAGATCAATATTAGTAGACTTTACATTAATTTTCTTTCATTTCTATCAGTGCAGTTCTGTAGTTTTCTTCATGTAAGCCTCTCCTTTTTAAGGTCATTTTCTGGTAGTTTATGTGTTTGGTTTTGGGGTACTGATTTTTTAGCTTGCTACTTTACTGAATGTTAAGGAAAATAACACTTGAAGTCTGATATGGAACAGTGGGGTAGCTTTGTAATGCAGTAAGTTTTCCATATAGGAAAGAGTCAAGGAGAGGAGAACGTAGGCGTGTATATAGTAGCACAGACTCCTGGATACCTTTGTCAGAGGTTCAATCGGATTACAACTGAGGTTAATGTCCCTCCTCAAAGCTTAGACTGCTAGTCCCAGCAGAGGCAGCAGCAGGGTCGGGTGAGAGGCTGCAATTCCAGTAGTACAGGTAGAGGGGACCTGCACATTTAAGAATGAGAAGCACTGTGCCTGATCTAAGTAGTCTTATTTATACACAGCATTGATAAGCCCAGGACTGCCTATATTTTGAAATACTGTTGGCAATAGATAGAGAGCCTGAAGTAATACAACTGATTCCCAAGCCACTCTGGACATGCCAGCTCATGACTTTGTATTCTATCCTGTCCAAAGAGAACACAGATGCCATAATTTAAGATGAGTTCAGCCAAGGTGGAAAGAAACCCTTTTCAGTTTCAATCTTTAAACTGAATAAGCATAAATAGGAACTGTAAGGATCCTAATGCAAAGTTCTATTAAAAGAAATCTCTTTTGGCATTATAACTTTACTGTTGGTTTATTACAACTCTTTTGGTATGTGTACTTTCTGGAGTATTTCTTCAAAAAGTTGAAGTGTTAGGAAGTGTATAGTATGTTGCTACAGGCAGTATATTTCAAAGTAAAATATTTAACTGAGCCAATTAAATTAGTGTGCTTAAAAAAATTGTTCTTGTTACTAAGAAGAGTTTGCTTATTAGTGCATGCAACTTTGAACGACCACTCCCTCTCCATTTGCTTTTTTCACACCATTAACAGTGTAATGATAATATTCTTTGAAACTTCTCACCTTTTATGTAAATCAAGTCTGAAAACATTTTAATTAACATTTTCTGTGCAGGGAAAACTCTCAAAACAAAATATATCTTCCCCTGTGTATTACCCTAATTTGTTGTTAATGAGCATTCATAAATTATCTCTAATTAACACATAGTCTCTTTAAATACACTTTTCAATTTGTAATTTCTACTCCCTTCTCAGTAAATCATTCTCTAAATATGTACAAGCACACATATATTAAAGGCAACTGTCAAACCAGAGCCAAATCTTTATTCAAATAAGCTAGGAGATTTTTACTATTGATTATTTACTGTAAAATCATTTGAAAAGCAAACATTGCCAGTGACTTGACCATCAATATTAAAAGGGAAAGACCAGCAACATGAAGAAATAACCAGCAAAATAACACCATGTGTTGAAAATAACAGTAGTTTGAGTTTAAAGGAAAACCATAAGTCTCTCATCTGCTTGCCTTAATGTGCAAATTAAAATATCAGTTGCATTAATTGATTCTGACAGATGCATAAATACAACTTTCAAACACTTAGACTATAATGCCATAACCTGAGGTCACTGTGACAAAAATAAAATGTCTTCATTGTCTTTAAAGAACACTATATTTCTGACAAACACTATATGATCTCACTTATATGCAGAATCTAAAAAAGTCAAACTCACATAGAAGCAGAGAGTAGAATGGTGGTTTCCAGGGGCTGGGAGTGAGTGGGGGAAATGGGAAGGTGTTGATCAAAGGGTACTAAGTTTCAGTTTTGCAAAATGAATAGGTCCTGGAAATCTAAAGTACAGCATGGTGACTACAGTTAACAGCACTGTAGTGTATACTTGAAACTTGCTAAGAGAGTAGATCTTAAATGTTCTCACCACAAGTGCACACACACACAAACCTATGTGAGGTAATGAATATGTTAGCTTAGATTGTGGTAATCATGTCACAATGTATACGTATATCAAATGCATCACGTTGTATAACAAATAAATACAATTTTTGTCAATTATACTTCAATAAACGTGGGGGAAAAATTTCAAATGTCAAAATAAGAACACTGTCTTTCAGGCAAGCTCTCGATACTATTACTGTCTACCAGTTTGTATGAATTATTTTAGATTAAGCAGGATGATCCTTTCAAAAAGACACAAATTCTTAAAAACATTCTGTTAAGGGATGAGATTCTTTAGCTCAATTACAAAATCATTTCATCTTAAAAAAAAATAATTTCTCCATGAACAGGCTTCCTTGTGGCAGGTTTTAAAATTTACATCAGCTTGGGGAAAAATATTATAAAAAACCTGAATTGTGTAAAGTGTCGTATTTGAAAATATTTGGTACTATTAAAATGAAAAACACTTATCCTCTTTAAATAAAATTCCATCAGCAATAACACCAAGCCAAAATAATACAAATTATTGTTTCTTTAGTAAGTCCCTGCATAAAGCCTTTGGAAATAGACATCTGGGAATGAATTCTGACTCTATCGCTTATAGGCTAAGTGATCTTGGGCAAGTTATGTAATATCTTGGTATACTACATTTCTTCATCTGTCAAAGGGGAATAACTATAGCACTAGTTTCGTAGGATTATTGTAAAGATAAAGTGCGATAATCAAAGCAAAATGTATAGAACTCTGCTTTTCATGGATTAACGGGTTGAATGTTAGTTGGGGCCATTGTGACTGCACTTCTATTGCTACTAGTTGTTTCTAGCAACCTTCTGTTGCTACACAATGGAAGCGTAGGTTCCTTAATGGGACTAAAAAGTCCATGATGATTTTAAAATACCCTAAGCAGATATCCAACTACACAAGTGACAATTAACCAACATGTAAATGGAAGGACAAGGATGAAGGAAGTGAGTCTAATGAAGATCAAGGTGGGTGATGCTTTGAAGAAAACCAAACAAAATTCAATCAGATTCAGTTCTAGATGGCTAGAATAATCAGCTGTGAAGTTTAGCATTTCCTTTCATGAACATAAACCTACAGTTCATGAACCTTAAAATCTGATGTGTTTGGCTCACATAATCCCAAACTCTTAAATGCCTTATTTCTGCAAACTCCACCCTTCCTGCACTGAAAAAAGTGAAGAATGATATCAAATGATAATAAATGATAACAATCGTTTGATACCCACACAGATTCCCTGCTAGGTTTATCAGATGGAGTAACAAAGTGTGACTTCCAGTATATAATACAGCCCTCTGAAGAGAGGGATAAGGGCTGCAGAATTCAGTGCTGTTTTGTTAGCTCCCTGCCTGGACATTCCACTGTTCTTGAAGAACATGAACATGAAATGGATACACTAAGTAGGATGCTGCTAAAATTTATTTATGCCCACCTGGAGGCTTCCCTGCTGGAGGAACATACAGGACAGTGGTCAGTGTGTGGAGAGCTCAGTAGAAGCCACAACTAAATGGGGCTATAGAACTTTGGAAAGCTGCTTAATAATTCTTCCCTCATAACAATGCAATATTAAATAATAGATGTTACTAGTCTGGTCCTTCTTTATAGATCTCCAAAACACAACATAGTGAAGCATCACACACTTGAAATATGCAAGCAATGCTTACTCAAGCGAATATTAGAATTCAATGGAAAAAAGTATCTTTAGGTCCTGCTGTCATTCCACATTTAAAAGAATTGCTTGGATATTGCTTGAATCTCAAGGAAGTAGAAATGTTACTGTATATATCCATGTAACCACCACCCAAAACTAGATAGAGAACATTTATTTCTGTTATCCTAGAAAGTACCCTACTGACCCTATCTCCTTGCTTCAGTAGCAAACCTTCTCCACACCACAGGCAAACACTTTCTGACTCCCATCACCATAAATGATGTTGCCTCTTCTTAGACCTTTTATAGACAGACTCATATGGTACTATTTTGGGTCAAACTTTTTTGCTCAGCAAGGATTTGAACATTCACCCATGTGGTTGCATTCATTCATTTTTATCGCTGAATATTATTCCATTGTCTGAATATATCATTCTCCTATTGATGGGCATTTAGAATGTTTACAGGTTTTAGCTTTTATAAATAAAGCTGCTTATGAATATTCTTGAACAAGTGCTTTAGTGGATATAAGACCTGGGAATAGAGTTGCTGAATCATGGGGTAGATGTATGAATAACTTAATTTTAAAAACTGCCAAAAAAGTTCTACTAGTAATAGTGTGATTTTACCCTTCCACCAGTTATTGATGAGGGTTTTAGTTAATCAACGTCCTTGTCAACATTAGATGTTGTCACTCTTATGATTTTAGTTGTACTAATGGTATATCTTGTGGTTTTAATTTGCATTTTCCCTGATAACTAATGATGCTGAGCACTTTTGGTTCAACCACTTATTGGCCATTCCTATGTCTTCCTTCCTGTAATGTCTGTCCAATACTTTGCCCCAATTTTTATTGGGTTGTCTTTTTATTGTTGATTTGGAGGAGTTCTTTATATTGTGCAAATGAGTCCCTTTTCAGATATATGTACTATGAATATATTTTTCTCAGACTGGAACTTCCCTATTCATATTCTTAGTGGGCTGTTTTGATGAGCATGCTAATATACATATATATGTGTATATATATATATATGTTTCACAGTTGAAAAGGAACTTTTATATATATTCTTATTTAAGCATTACAACAATCTGGCATGCAGGACTCATACTATCATCATCATATTACAGATCTAGAAATTGAGGATGACAGTTTAAGATTCTTATTCACACAACCAACTTGGCAGTTTTGAGGTTTTCTGATGCTAAGTTCGATATTCTTATACCTACTCCCTCTTTTTCATCTCTAAGTCCTCTCTCCATTCCTCAATTCATTAATAAAAGCTGTTAGGGAATTCAAACATATTGGGATACATCAGTAAGATTCAGTTAATAAATATAATATTACGAGTTAATTCATTCAAAAGTATAGGAAATATATTAATCAGATTTAAGTTTTAATCAGATTTAGCATTTGGGTTTTGCCTTTTTATTCTACATTTTATTAATTTCCATTTGCTGAACTCAAGCCACTTTTGCCTTAAGGCATGACACATTCTCTTAATTTTATTGACTGAGATGCTGATTTATATGCTAGTTTATGTAACACATATTAGACTTTTCTTTAGAACTTAAGTCAATCTCTGCCCTAAAAAATATGAGGTGCTCAGAAAGGCCGTATATGGAGTTCTTTACTGTGTTACTAGGTGCATTAATGTCATATCCCAGAGGCTGAAAGTAATCATCAGCTTACTGTACATTTTATTTACTAGAGCCCTTGACTTCCAAGAGAGAGGGCTGAGAGGCATGAAATAACAATGTTAACACTCACACAAAAGTATACACATATTCAAATACTACATATATTAAATACCTTCATATCCTTGTAAAGAAAGAGATACCCATCTCGTAAAACAAAATACCGGTCTTGAAACTTATTTCCAGAGAGTATTTTAGATGGTTCTTCCTTGATTTTCAAGACTCCCTCTTTGATACTCTCCAGGGCCTTCCTCTCTGTAAAGCACAACATTTACTTTTATAAGTTGGGTACATTTTCATTTATTTGGAATAGAATATAAAACATTTTTGTATTTTCATTTTGGATGATATAAAGTAATAACTTGTTTCCTACCATTAAGAAGGCTCTACTTAATTTCTGGGAACACCTTGTGTCAGGGGAGTGTTGGGTAAGTCATAGATCCAGTAACCAGATCTATTTATATCTATTTATAATACATAGGCCTGCCCATGCTGTCCAATTAGCTACTGGCTAATAAGCATCTGAAACATGGCTAGTCTCAACTGTGATGTGCTATGAGTATAAAATATATACCATATTTTGAAGATTAGTACCAAAAAAATGTAAATACATCACAATTTTATAACACTGATTACATGTTGAAATGATAATATTTTGGATATGTGAGTTTAAATAGAAGATACAAGTAAAATTAATTTCACCTATTTCTTTATATATATGTTTATATATATATTTTAAAATGTGGCTATTAGGCAATTTAAAATTACATACTCAGCTTGCATTTTATTTCTTTGAATAGCACTCATACAAACAATGCAAAATACACAGGTAAAAGAGAAATCTCTTCTGGAATCCTGTCTCAGGAATCCAGGAATTCTTGAGACATTAGAGAAATTCCTACTCCTATGAAACAGGTAAGGGTAAATAAGGCAAAACTGCTAATAATGCTCGTGCAATACTGCCAGTGTCCCACACTTAGAAATCACTTCATTTCAACAGTTCTATTAAAAATCACGTTTTTGGTAAAAAAAAAAAAAAAAAAAAAAAAAGTTGAATTTGTGTAGATTTATCATGAATAAATTTATCACTGTATCTCTAGTCTACAGCTTTCTTCTTGAAATCCCAACAGTATTCAACTGCCTACTTGAGAACTGAGGAACAGTGGAAAGAAAAGAAACCTGAAGCCAAGTAGCCACAACATGGTCATTCTGGGGTCAACTCCTGCTTTTCCTGTAAAACAGGAGTAATAACACTTATCCTGCAGATTGTTGTCCTCACATTAGATCATGTCCATAAAAGATGAAGCGTGAGACATTATATCAGGATGAGGGCTTTTAGCAATTTCCTGGCATTAAGGTGACACCATTTTTAAATATTCATGCAGAGTTTCTAAAATTTACAAATAACTTGATTTTAGAAAGAAAAACTCTTAATCTAAAACCTAGCATCCCTTGGTTTGGGGAAAACCTTTACTTATACAGCAAATACTACACAGATGTTCACAAATATAGTTAATATAAGAAGACAAAAATTAGAAAAAATTGAAATAGTGCCTTATAACTCAAATATGAGCATGGGATGACAACCTGGAAGCAAAAATCCCCATGATTGGGGCTTCCCTGGTGGCGCAGTGGTTGCACGTCCGCCTGCCGATGCAGGGGAGCCGGGTTCGCGCCCCGGTCTGGGAGGATCCCACGTGCCGCGGAGCGGCTGGGCCCGTGAGCCATGGCCGCTGAGCCTGCGCGTCCGGAGCCTGTGCTCCGCAACGGGAGAGGCCACAACAGAGGGAGGCCCGCATACCACAAAAAAAAAAAAAAAAAAAAAATCCCCATGATTAATCACATCACTGATCCTAACCGCAAACAAAAGTAACTGACAAGCCCCAACAGTTTTCATGATCTGCATTCTGGTCACAGATAACATTCTTTTAATTGCGATGTTATACTAAAATAGGTTCTTTTTAGGTGGTCTGTGACCTTAAAATAATTTCTGAAAAATACACTGCTAAATTTTGTCTTCTGGTATAATCTCTTAATATTTAATTCCATAGAAAAATATTTTAAGTAATATTTTATAGCAAAATAACTTCTATTTAAATTAAAAATAACACTTTTCCAATTAAAAGACTTGAAAGAAGATGTATTTTAATGCAATAGGAAGATCAAGGAAAAAATATAAAAGTAGTATTCAGCAAAATTCATATGACATCAATTCATTCTTCATGAAAGTATTAAGAGTCCAGTATGCACTTGGTTCTAATAATATACAATAACCTCAAAAGAGATGATTTCTGGACTTGCAGTGCAGTGTAAGAGACAGAGTGAACATGGACTAACAAACAATGCTTATATATCCTGATAGGAGAAATACGGTAAGCAATTTAGAAAACATTGGGTGGGCTTAGTGATTCAGCTGATTTAGAACAGAAAAGTGGAGAAAGGCATTTATAATACTATTGATTTAGAAATAGGTAAAGTATTTTAAGAGCATTAAATTACAATCAAGTTGTGAGATATATATTGCTTAAGCCAAACCAATTCCATTCATACCTTCTGATTATACTTTTTTAAGATTTTTGTTCAATTTAATAAAGCTTTCTAATTTTACCAATAAGAAATAATCGTATGTCTAGTGTTAAAGTAAACCACTCATAGGTCAAATAGAAAACAGGCTTAGGAAAAAAAATATTGTTGACACCTCTAGTTGCATATTTATGAAAATTTAGTTTAAAAAATCGTATGTAATTATCTTAGCTAAATCTTGGTGTACACATTATTAAGGGACTCGGGAGGAGGCTTTGAGAGGAATATATGTTAAGAAGAAGGAAAGACCAAAAAGAACCTTGAAACACTAAGTTCCATGACAAATACTGAGAACTTAGAAGAATTTCTAAAAGCTCACACAATGTTAAAATAAGTAGAAAAAATACCCATTGCTTAAGGGCCAAGATGAAGCTATGTACTTTGGGGACATTGTGCATGACTCAGTGTGTAACACAACGAAGGATATGAATTAAATGGCTTCCAATAATTCACTTTTCCAAGCTTTCCCAGTACTGCCAGGTCCCTCAACTGTGGAGTACTTCACACCTATATTTTCACTCCCTCTACCTCATCCTGGGGAGAAAGTTTAAGATCTAGAGATACTGTTATCTTTAGAGAATCATAAACCCCTTTCCCCCTCCAGGTGTTTGCTCGGACAAGGAAGGAAGGCTCAGTTGAGTTCAGTGAAGGTTCTTTAGAGTTAACACTGGGTAAGATAACAGATTGGCATTCTTAGTTATATTGTGCTGTAATTTTGTTATTAATTAGAAAAGCCCTTAAAAAGTACATGTATGAAACCACGCAGAATGGTCAAATTTATTTATTTAAACAGAACAGACATCATATTACTGAGACTATGAAACTGATCTCCCCACCCAAAGGAAAAAAACAACATTTTTCCAAATCATTTGAAAAACCTCAAGTTCTTAAACAAAAACAGTAATTCCTAACTAGTGGCCCCTAATTCCAATAAAATAACTGATCTGTGGAGGAGCTTGGAAGGCCTTAGGAAGGAGAGACAGAGACAGACAGAGATAGGGAGAGACACAAAGAGAGAGAAGCGGGGGGGGCATAAACTAGGAATGATATTTCTAGAATACATATTCCCCCTTTATCCTTCATGTCCAGTCAGCTAGCAGTTCAGCCACTGTTCTCTCAAAGTTTCTCTCTGGGGTTCAATTCCACTTCTTTTCCAATATCATCTCCCTAAGCCCTGCCTTTTCTACCTAATACCTAGACTCCAGGATTCTATAATTCCATGTCCTGCTTTTCTAATGGCTCCATATAATTCCACATTTGTGCTATGCAAATACTGTTTTATCATGTTAATCCCTTTTCCAAAACTCTATTTTTTTTTTTTACTATTTGAAGTCTTACTTATGTAACATTAAAAGCCTAAACTTCTTTCCCTGACTTTTCAAGGACTAAATAAACTAGACTCCTCCTCATCTTCATAAGCTATTAAGTTAAAATATAATATTTATTTATAAGTCAGTTGATCATAATACACTGTTTGGAAAACCAATCTGTGTCTCTGTGGCATGACTGAAGTTGATCATCTGAGTGAACCTAAGGGAAATTCCATTCTCCTTGGTTCTATACAAATTCTACCCCACTTCTGGACCCAACACATCCTTGAAGATTTTTTCTAACTACTCCAGTCCATACTTGGTATTCATGTCTTTAAAACTCTAAGATAAAATTTAGGCATTGAATAAATGAAAAGTCATGTCTGTCTCGTAATTTTGCTCTTAAAAATAATAATTTCAGTCTATGGCCATACCACCCTGAATGCACCCAATCACATCTGATCTTAAAAAAATAATAATTTTATGTTTGCTTTTCAAAAAATTGTGGGCTTTAAATTTTCCTCCCCAACCTATGTGAGAACTAACATAGCACAGTGACTAAGAGTTTGCTCTGGAGCTAGACTACCTGGGATTGAATGACAACCACATCCTCCACTGGATCCCAGGTAGTAATCTCTAAATCTCAGTTTCCTCACCTGCAAAATGGGGATTCATACAGTGATCACCCAGTAGATCTGGTATGTAAAGTATTTAGAAGAGTGCTTAGCACATAGCAAGCAGAATGTAATTGCTTATTTATCTAATGGAGGACAGACATCATTTTTTTCTGTACTGCAGAGTCTGTAGTAAACAGTATAGAAAAATTACCCTTCCAAAGGCCTGGTGATTTATAGACTGAATTTACAAGAGTTTTAAAAACTAAAATCTGCTCCTCCACTTACCAGCAGGTCACCTTGAGGGAGTTATGTAACATCTCCATGTCCCAGTTTCTCCATTTATAAAAGGCTTAGAGAGTACTAGTAAAAAACCCCTTAAGACTGCTAGGAAGATTAAATGACATGGTGTATGCAAAGCCATCAGCCCAGCATCTGACGCCCAGTAAACGCATAGTAACTATGAACAATTTATCTCTTGTATATGATCTGAGCAATGAAAAGGGAATATAAAACAAATGGGTCTATTTTCCATGGTCTCTATGTGTCTCCCTTCCTCTTTTGCTGGCAAAGACTATTTTCTCAGGCCTGTACATAATCTGAAAAACCAAGTTCCACCCCTGCACATGTACTCTAAGTGCTGAAGGAGACAAGCAGTTTTCATGAGACATCCTCTTGAAAATGTGCCACAACCAAGTGATATTTGGCAATATTTGCAGCCTGAAATCTAGAAATTTCTTCCAAATTAAAAATTATCCATATTTTCCTTTGTTTGATATTGATTATATACAACACATATATTCTTTATAATTTGGAGGAAGCAGAATTTGATATAGTTCACTCACTGCATGACATTCGCTCAAAATGTATTTAATAAAATTTAGTTCTACGACTGAGTAGAAACCAAACCTGCTTGAAAGTAATCTAGGAAAAGTCAAATACTCCCCCCGCCACCACGCTGATTCCCAGTATATTTTCCTTTGTTACTTGTATTGAAGAAGTAATGCTTAATAGAACTAGCAGCCTGATAACATCCTTTTGTAATTAGATTATCCTTAAGCAGTAAAATTGTAAATATACTTACTACTGGAGGATTGACTAGAAAAGTGCCAGAGATTCCACGCCATTTTACTGACAACGCAGTAAACTGTAGAAAGTAGAACACTACTTTTCTATTCTATCATCAATTTCCGAGAAAATACTTCCACTTGAAGTGGACTGGGTCTTACCTTCAACTTTTACACATTTTTGGATTTAAAAAGATATGATGGGGAGTGGAATATAAATTATTTCAGCTAGACTATGATTTATGAACTCATACTATTTTTGCTGGAATTTTCCTTTATTTTCTTAAGTCAGTTGATAGTGGATGGCTCAGCTTTCCAGGTCTGAATTTGCTGGAAGCAGTTGCATTTTTAACTATCCTATTCTAATGTAAATTTAATTCCAAAGCATCTGTCATATGCGGCAATCTAAATTTAGAAACCCACACGCATCTTCATTTGAGTTACATCTTCTATCTTAAAAGTAGTTCTTCCCCATTGAGATAATTAAAACTTGATTCTGTTGTATCACATTCTATTGGGGTAATATTAAAGAACTTTAGTGCTTAAAATAAGACTTCTGCAACATAAAATTATTTATTCTGGAACCTTATAGAAGCTATAAATTTATGGCTAACTTGTAATAGAGATGTTGAAACTTAATATGAGATAATGATAATATAAGATGGTCTAATATGATTAGCTCTGACAAAGTCTAAATGACAATTTAAATGAAGTTTCATTCTCCCTATCTCAATGTCTCAGCCATAATCCATGGGGTAGAAAAGAAATTCAGACTATTATTTTTCTTTTCAAGTTAGTTAACTCCTCATTACAATAACGACAATAGCCCAAAACGCTTCTCAGAAATACAATGCTGCTTTTGAAAAAACACAGAATTGATTTTTAAGTAGAGGCAACAGAAAATTCATTTACTCTTACATACTTCTATAAAAGTAAAGTATGCTTCCTCATTACCTTAAATGAATGAGCAGAAATTGTGTTGCTTGACTCTAAAGTCTATTCCTTCTTGTGATATCTATATTTTAAACTATTGAGATAAAATGAACAAATTGAGAAAATTAAAACCCCTAAAGAACCCCAAACCCCTAAACTTATTATTTGATAAAATTCTTCATTAAGCAAGAAGGTGGTATCAAACAAAAGTATATGCCTATAATTTGTTGCATAAAATCAGAAACACCATCATGCAATTAAAGAAATTTAAGCCGTGTGTGTGTGTGTGTGTGTGTGTGTGTGTGTGTGTGTAGATAAAGGAGAGACAGGAAGAGATAGGGATAGGTAGACAGACACTAAGGTTTGTGTCAATTAGGTGTCAGGTATGATGAGACAGGTGCGAAGGATGTGTCAGTGCTACTTTATGTTTTAAGAAAATATTAACACAATAGCTATTCATTACTGAGAGAAAAGTATGGTTGTAACCAACCAGCCTTGTTTCAAACTGTGCTAATTTCCACTTGGCCCCCAGGTTAGAATAAGAAAATCTTAAGAAAGGAAAAGAAATCCTTAACATTGTTTCCTCTCTGCTGTGAAGAGCCATGTGTTTCTGAGGTGATTCCAGTTTTTCTGCTAACAAATTGACAGAGAAATAACATTTGATTTACTTTCATTATTTTCCTTTCAGATCCCAAATTTAAGTAGTAGTGCATGTAACGAATGGAGCAATAATTCTGGAGTAGGTGGTCACTGTGATTGATTTAGGAGACATTTGCCAAGACAGAGACAAAGTTGACTGAATACCTAACCAACCTAAAATCTATCATACAGGATACCCCATAAGAAGTACTTAGAATCCCCAGGTTACTGTAAGACACAACTATAAGAAAAAATCATGACTTTAGAAGTTGATTTTAAAAACAAACAATAGGCCAAACCTTCTTTAAAATGACAATCCTAAATGCACACAGATGCAGAACCAACCATAACGAAAAAGATTTTACTTTGACAATCTGAATATAAATCAAGCTCTAATTAAAAATATTTATAAAAATTTTACTGGCTAGAAAACTAAAAAAGAAAGTTAAATATTTACTTCATAGGTACTCCTGTTTCTGACCAAAAGTACATAACTACTAATATGAAATGGTCTAATTAATGTATTTCTGGAGGGTTACTCTAAAACCTGACTTTTTTTTTTCATGCAGAGGGACATAATTTCCTGGTAGAAAGAACTATTGATATCATAATAACAAGTTGCATATTGGTTTGGCCAGCTGAGGAGGGTAGAGTGCAGGGGCAGTGATAAGTTTCTTAGCTCCCACCCTGTCAGAGGAATGCAGGAGATATGAAAGTAGCACAAGAGTTTACTGACATTTTACTCTAGAGAATATTTCATCCAAATCTCAGAAACGGTCATGTAAGCCTGCTTTCCACTGCTTGGGTTCCCCAGTTTTTAATGCAAGGTGCTTTGTCTAGACCTTACAGAAGCCTGATGCTTTCACAACAGGACACACTCATAACCCCCAAAAGAGGACACATACAGTAGGTGAGGCATCATTTTAATGCCCAATTAAATGCCCAATCTTCCTACCTAGTTTGTGGGTAGAACAATTTATAGTTTGTCACTCGACCATTTCTTGTTGCCCTTAAACAACAAAGATTTTACTCAGATGTGATTGCTCTAAACCCACTCAATCTAACTTTGCTAATACAGCACTTAATGGTATCCTTGCTTTGGGTTATCCCTCAGGCCCACCTGCACAAAACCTTCCTTTATATTATAGCCTTTTAAGATCTTATTCTTGTCTGTTTTTATTCACATAGCCAGTCCACTAGCATTCAAACAAGAGCTAAGTTTTTGCAACACGGAGAATTAAGAGACATTTTTGAGGGCTATTAGAAAAAGGAAAATTCTCACCAAAAAAAAATTAAAATTTACCTGAAAAGATGACTTATTTTCTAAAAGAAAAGAAGCCATGAGAATCTATAATGTATTTCATAATGCAGGCAGGAGTTTGTTCATAAACTCAATACGTTTCCTTTATCTCAATGTTAAAATGAAAGAATAACAGAATTTAAGAGCTAGGCCAGATTTCAAAGGTTATCTAAATCAGAGATTCTCAACATGACACCACTGACATTTTGAGCCAGATTATGCTTTGTTGTAAAGAGCCTTCCTGTGTATTGTAGGATGTTTAGCAGCATCTCGGGTCTCTAACCACTAAATACCAGAAGCACCACCCTACCCAGTGTGACCGTCAGAAATATCTCCAGACATTGCCAAATGCCCCCTGGGGGACAAAAATCTCCCCCACCTGACAATCACTGCTCTATGACAGGGATGCTTGTAGCAGTCATATGATGAGAGAGAATTTCTACTGCAATCGTTAAGCAGTATACAGAGGATGTGGCCAAAATCATATGCAGGAGTAAGAAAGAAGTTAAACAAGATAAAGGTGTCTAAAAGGCTAAATTTCTACAGCAAAAAGAACACATGTTCTGTTTATTTAGATGCTAGTAAGACCAGAATGACATAGAAGCTGTTAAACTGCTTGCATTTTGTAAAAATACTTTTGTGTAATTTTAAGATATGAAGGGCAGAGTTATGGACTGAATGTTTATGTTTCCCCAATTCATATGTTGAAACCTACCTACATGGTATCAGGTTTTAGGAGGTGGGGCCTTTATGAGGTAATTAGGATTAGATGAGGTCACGAGGGTGGAATCCTCAGGAATGGGCTTGGTGCCCTTGTAAGAGTCACAGAGAGTGCGCTTCCCCTCTCTGCTCTCCGCCCTGAGAGGATACAAGAAGTCCCCAGTCTGCAACCTGGAAGAGGCCTCTCACCAGAACTTGGCCAGGCTGGCACCCTGATGTCAGACATCTAGTCTCCACACTGTGAGAAATAAACTTCTGTTGTTTATGAGCCATCTAGTCTATTGTAGTCTGTTATAGTAGCCAGATTATCATGAAATCAGAAACATATCCGATTAGCCTGGTACAATTAAGAAGTTGCTGACTTATGGCTACTAGCTAGAGAGTCTGCAATCATACCAAGTAGCTTTACCGCATTTAGGAACTGTACCAACCTCCCCATCTTTTTTCTTTTTTTTTTTTAATAATTAGAAGTAAAACCAATCTGTACTCAAATCTAGTACTTAATAAATATGTGATCTGGAGGCAAGTTACTTAATTTCTCTGAGCTTCCCTTTTCTCAACTGTAAAATTCAAATGATAAAATAACTCATGGAGAAATTTTTAATAAAGTATAAATGAGTTTTGGTATGCAGAGAGCTCATTTTATAATATTCGATTAATAAATAGTAATGGTTATAATCAATATGAATTATAAAAGTTGTGGTAAATTTCATCTTATAAAACTTGAATCCTCTGCTTTCGGGGTTGGTTTATAGACTGTGTGGCAGGAAATCTTTTTCTAATCTGTCAGATGATGTCAACATAACAGAAGAATCTAAGTTTCAAAATGAAAGTTTTCTGATACCTCAAACAAGTTCAGAGACTGTCTTATATGAATCCCCCATGCTAGTTAACTTCTTATTTAACCTTACATGTATACATGTCTTCTCCCACTTGGATGGCAAATATCCTTATTGGAAGTATTTATTTTGTATTTGTTTTCCAATATTACTGCAAAATAGGTGAGAATTATAACAAGCACACAATCTCAGAGCTTGCGATTCTTGAATGCTCAGAGAACTTTCAAATGTAAATATAATTCAAGATGATTCACCATCTTTCTAAAAATTAGGAAAACACAAGCATGGCAAATAAATAAAATAAACCCAAAACCTTAAAAAGATGAATCATTCCTGCTAAATCTTTAATTTGATACAGTCAAATTAACCAACTCTTAGCACAGTCCGACCCACCAGGAAAATATGACCCTGGCACTTGGTCTATATATTCCTCTTTCTAATAATGGCAGTAGATTTTTCATTTAGCTACTCATTTTTACATTTTCAAAAAAAACTTGTGCCATAGTAATTATCCTTTAACCACTTGAATTTTCAATCTTAGTTGCAATGTGAAATAACAGCACCTACCATTATAGTGTTTAACTGTGTCAACGGTTAAGAATCTCTTCACCACAAGATAAGCAGATCCAGGTTCAGCTAATGAACTCCACCGAAGCACCTGTTCCAACACATTTTCTGTGTAGTGAAGAGGGCGCTCTGCAAACAAAAACAAATCAAATTACAAAAAAAAATCTTAACTTTTTTAAATTATAAAATTTAAAAAGTCCTTTTAGAAAGCTCTGTACAAGACAATAAGCATGACTGTATCTTATGGTACACAAGAATAGTGCTAGGACTACATACAGGAAACACTAAGACCTGGAACAGCGTTAAGTACATAATAAAATTTACTGTATAAATAAATCTGTGCAGGGACATTTGTGTGTTACACAACTATTTTTAAAAAATTCAGAGGTACTATCCTTTAAATAAAATTTCACAAATATGGCTACCTTTTTGTACAACAAATTAGTGAATTACTCTACTTTTTAATTTAAACAACATTCTGGTTTGCTTATGGAAAGCTGTGTATTTGCATATGCAAATAATTAGAAAAGGACTAGTAAAATTAGTCTTGTCCAGTACTAAGTAATAACATCAATAAACCCTTTGTTTCTCCCAACAAGACTAGCATAATTTGTGATCAATATTAGTGAACAACTTATAGCTGATACAGTCAACTTACATGAAATTATAAAAGATAACTTAAACAGAGAATGTAAGATAATCATTATCAAACAGTACTGAGTAATCTATGTTTAACTATTAGTGGAAATATCAATCAGAAACATTATGTAGCAATATTATACATTAACCGTTCATATAATAGGCCAACAAGCAAGAAGTTGATGATATCTTAAAGATTTCTCCGTGGTAAGAGGACGTGATCTCACTCCCTCTTGCGAGAACACCAGAATCACAACTAACTGCTGAACAATCATTGACAGGAAGACACTGGAACTCACCAAAAAAGATACCCCACATCCAAAGACAAAGGAGAAGCCACAATGAGATGGTATGAGGGGCACAATCACAATAATATCAAATCCCATAACTGCTGGGTGGGTGACTCACAAACTGGAGAACACTTATACCACAGAAGTCCACCCACTGGAATGAAGGTTCTGAGCCCCACGTCAGGCTTCCCAACCAGGTGGTCTGGCAGTGGGAGGAGGAATTCCTAGAGAATCAGACTTAAAGGCTAGCAGGATTTGATTGCAGGAATTCGACAGGACTGCAGGAAACAGGGACTGCAATCTTGGAGGGCACAGACAAAGGAGTGTGTGCATCAGGACCCAGGGGAAGGAGCAGTGACCCCAAGGGAGACTGCACCAGACCTACCAGCTAGTGTTGGAAGGTCTCCTGCAGAGGTGGGGGTGGCCCTGTCTCACCATGAGGACAAGGACACTGGCAGCAGAAGTTCTGGGAAGTACTCATTGGGGTGAGCCCTCACAGAGCCCGCCATTAGCCCCACCAAAGAGCCCGGGTAGCCTTCAGTGGTGGGTCGCCTCAGGCCAAACAATGAACAGGGAGGGTACCCAGCCCCACCCATCAGCAGGCAAGAGGAATAAAGTTTTACTGAGCTTTGCCCACCAGAACAACACCCAGCTCTACCCACAATCAGTCCCTCCCATCAGGATACTTGCACAAGCCTCTTAGATAGCCTCATCCACCAGAGGGCAGACAGCAGAAGCAAGAAGAACTACAATCCTGCAGCCTGTGGAACAAAAACCACATTCACAGAAAGACAGACAGGTGAAAAGGCAGAGGGCTATGTACCAGATGAAAAGATGCAAGAAATGTTTAACAAAGACCTAGAAGAATTAAAGAACAAACAAACAGAGATGAACAATACAATAACTGAAATGAAAACTACACTAGAAGGATCCAATAGCAGAATAATTGAGGCAGAAGAAGGGATAAGGGATGTGGAAGACAGAATGGTGGAATTCACTGCTGCAGAACAGAATAAAGAAAAAAGAATGAAAAGAAATGAAGACAGCCTAAGAGATCTCTGGGATAACATTAAACACAAAAACATTCGCATTTTAGGGGTCCCAGAAGGAGAAGAGAGAGAGAAAGGACCCGAGAAATATTTGAAGAGATTACAGTCGAAACCTTCCCTAACATGGGAAAGTAAAGAGCCACCCAAGTCCAGGAAGTGCAGAGAATCGCATACAGGATAAACCCAGGAGAAACACGCTGAGAAACATAGTAATTAAATTGGCAAAAATTAAAGACAAAGAAAAATTATTGAAAGCAGCAAGGGAAAAAATGACAAATAATATAAAAGGGAACTCCCATAAGGTTAACAGCTGATTTCTCAGCAGAAACTCTACAAGCCAGAAGGGAGTGGCATGATATACTTAAAGTGATGAAAGGGAAGAACCTACAACCAAGATTACTCTACCCAGCAAGGATCTCATTCAGATTC
>NC_041220.1:82512325-82513063 GCF_002837175.3 Physeter macrocephalus | reverse complement strand
TAAAGAATGTTACAAGAGACAAGGAAGGACACTACATAATTATCCTGGGATCAATCCAAGAAGAAGATATGACAATTATAAATATATATGCACCCAACATAGGAGCACCTCAATACATAAGGCAACTGCTAACAGCTGTAAAAGAGGAAATCAACAGTATCACAATAATAGTGGGAGACTAACACCAATGGACAGATCATCCACACAGAAAATTAAAAAGGAAACACAAGCTTTAAATGACACAACAGACCACATAGATTTAACAGATATTTATAGGATATTCCAGCTAAAAACAGCAGATTACACGTTCTTCTCAAGTGCACAGGGAACATTCTCCAGGATAGATCACATCCTGGGTCACAAATCAAGCCTCAGTAAATTTAGGAAAACTGAAATCATATCAAGCATCTTTTCTGACCACAACACTATGAGCTTAGAAATGAATTACAAGGAAAAAAACGTAAAAAACACAAACACATGGAGGCTAAACAATACATTACTAAATAACCAAGAGATTACTGAAGAAATCAAAGAGGAAATCAAAAAATACCTAGACACAAATGACAATGAAAACACAATGATCCAAAACGTATGGGATGCAGCAAAAGCAGTACTAAGAGGGAAGTTTATAGCTATAGAAGCCTACCTCAAGAAACAAGAAAAATCTCAAATAAACAATCTAACCTTACACCTAAAGGAAATAGAGAAAGAAGAACAAACAAAACCCACAGTTAGTAG
>NC_041220.1:82495749-82511786 GCF_002837175.3 Physeter macrocephalus | reverse complement strand
ATACAAAGCATCCTAAGAGACTACTACAAGCAACTCTATGCCAATAAAATGGACAACCTGGAAGAAATGGACAAATTCTTAGAAAGGTATAACCTTCCAAGACTGAACCAGGAAGAAAGAGAAAATATGAACTTATCAATCACAAGTAATGAAATTGAAACTGTGATTAAAAATCTTCCAACAAACAAAGGTCCAAGACCCGATGGCTTCACAGGTGAATTCTATCAAACATTTAGAGGAAACCTAACACCCATCCTTCTCAAACTCTTCCGTAAAATTGCAGAGGAAGGAACACTCCCAAACTCATTCTATGAGGCCACCATCACCCTGATACCAAAACCAGACAAAGATAGTACAAAAAAAGAAAATTACAGACCAATATCACTGATGAACATAGATGCAAAAATCCTGAACAAAATACTATCAAACAGAATTCAACAGCACATTAAAAGGATCATACACCATGATCAAATGAGATTTATCCCAGGGATGCAAGGATCCTTCGATATACGCAAATGAATCAATGTGATACACCATATTAAAAAATTGAAGAAGAAAAACCAGATGATCATCTCAATAGATGCAGGAAAAGCTTTTGACAAAATTCAACACCAATTTATGATAAAAACTCTCCAGAAAGTGGGCACAGAGGGAACCTCCTTCAACATAATAAAGGCCATATACGACAAACCCACAGCAAACAACATTCTCAATGATGAAAAACTGAAAGCATTTCCTCTAAGTTTAGGAACAAGACCAGGATGTCCACTCTCACCACTATTATTCAAAATAGTTATGGAAGTCCTAGCCATGGCAGTCAGAGAAGAAAAAGAAAGAAAAGGAATACAAATTGGAAAAGAAGTAAAACTGTCACTGCAGATGACATGATACTATACATAGAGAATCCTAAAGATGCTACCAGAAAACTACTAGAGCTAATCAATGAATTTGGTAAAATTGCAGGATATAAAATTAATGCACAGAAATCTCTTACACTCCTATACATTAATGATGAAAAATCTGAAAGAGAAATTAAGGAAACATTCCTATTTACCACTGCAACAAAAAGAATAAAACACCTAGGAAGAAACCTACCTAGGGAGACACAAGACCTGTATGCAGAAAACTATAAGACACTGATGAAAGAAATTAAAGATGCCACCAACAGATGGAGAGATATACCATGTTCTTGGATTGGAAGAATCAATATTGTGAAAATGACTATACGTCCCAAAGCAATCTACAGATTCAATGCAATCCCTACCAAATTACCAATGGCCTTTTTTACAGAACTAGAACAAAAAATCTTAACATTTTTATGGAGAAACAAGAGACCCTGAATAGCCAAAGCAGTTTTGAGGGAAAAAAGCAGAGCTGGAGGAATCAGACTCACTGACTTCAGACTATACTACAAAGCTACAGCAATCAAGACAGTATGGTACTGGCACAAAAACAGAAATATAGATCAATGAAACAGGATAGAAAGCCCCCATGCACATATGGTCACCTTATTTTTGTTAAATGAGTCAAGAATATACAATGGAGAAAAGACAGCCTCTTCAATAAGTGGTGCTGGGAAAACTGGACAGCTACATGTAAAAGAATGAAATTAGAACACTCCCTAACACCATACACAAAAATAAACTCAAAATGGATTAGAGACCTAAATGTATGACCGGATACTATAAAACTCGTAGAGGAAAACATAGGAAGAACACTCTTTGACATAAATCACAGCAAGATGTTTTTTGATCCACCTCCTAGAATAATGGAAATAAAACCAAAAATAAACAAATGGGACCAAATGAAACTTGAAAGCTTTTGCACAGCAAAGGAAACCATAAACAAACGAAAAGACAACCCTCAGAATAGAAGATATTTGCCAACGAATCAATGGACAAAGGATTAATCTCCAAAATATATAAACAGCTCATGCAGCTCAATATTAAAAAAACAAACAACCCAATCCCAAAATGAGTAGAAAACCTAAATAGACATTTCTCCAAAGAAGACATACAGATGGCCAAGAAGCACATGAAAAGCTGCTCAACGTAACTAATTATTACAGAAATGCAAATCAAAACTACAATGAGGTATCACCTCACACCGGTCAGAATGGCCATCATCAGAAAATGTACAAACAACAAATGCTGGAGAGGGTGTGGAGAAAAGGGAACCCTCTTGCACTGTTGGTGGGAATATAAATTGATACAGCCACTATGGAGAACAGTATGGAGGTTCCTTAAAAAACTAAAAATAGAACTACCATATGAGCCAGCAATCCCACTACTGGGCATATACCCAGAGAAAACCATAATTCAAAAAGACACATGCACCCCAATGTTCACTGAAGCACTATTTTCAACAGACAGGTCATGGAAGCAACCTAAATGCCCATCGACAGATGAATGGATAAAGAAGATGTGGTACATATATACAATGGAATATTACTCAGCCATAAAAAGGAGCGAAATTGGGTCATTTTTTGAGACATGGATGGATTTAGAGGCTATCATACAGAGTGAAGTAAGTCAGAAAGAGAAAAACAAATATCGTATATTAACGCATGTATGTGGAACCTAGAAAAATCGTACAGATGAACTGGTTTGCAGGGCAGAAATTGAGACACAGATGTAGAGAACAAACGTATGGACACCAAGGGGGGAAAGCAGCGGTGGCGTGGCGATGGTGGTGTGATGAATTGGGAGATTGGGATTGACATGTATACACTGATGTGTATAAAATGGAGGACTAATAAGAAGCTGCTGTATAAAAAAATAAATAAAATAAAATTCAAAAATTCAAAAAAAAAAGATTTCTCCTTGATAAATGCTCATTCATATACATCTGTTTTATGTAAGCATATTTAAAAATACATCACAAATTGTTAGCATAGAGTTAACAAAAAAACACAGGCTTTTAAAATTACAATTGAAGTTTCACAGGAAAGTGTTTTGCTGATCAAAATATGCCAATCAGTTAATAAAATGTTATGACAGAAGCATATTTTGAGAAAAAAAGAAATTCAAGAGTTTTCACAGTACACTGAAAATAGCATAATTGAAATAGCAAGAACATAAGCTCTAACATGAAGATGTTGATGTAACTTTCCTCGTACCATAGCCTTTACAAGTCAGTTCAGCTCTTTCATACCCTCCTACATGTAAAACGAATAGTACTTGGCTTTTCGTTTTTGGTTAAAGTAGTAATTAATGCTAATGACAAACAACAAAGCTTATGTCAATAGCATCACACTTGTATATGACCCATGCTATTTTAATTGGTAATAAAATCACAAGTAAAAAGGACCAAATATATCACATTCTCCTTAATACTGGTCTCCCAGAGAAGTTCAACTACTTGCCTAAAGCCAAATAGCTGGTGAGGAACAAAGATTTGACTCTCAAATGTATCTGACTTTACAGCCCCAAATCATAACTACTACACTTGGTTTTATTTTGGACAAATATGTAAACCTCCCCATGATGATTTTCACACACGTAATTTTGGGGATAAAGTATCAACTCACCAAGATATTTCTGAGGACTAAATAAGGTAATATAAGCAAAGTGAAAAACAATTCAGTTCACACTTTCTCCTTTACTTTCCTATCCTTAGTGAGAAGATGGTAAGGAAATAAGATAGTTTCAACATCCTGTATGTAAAGAAACTGATGATACTGCAGTTGGCTTGGCAGTGGGAATGATACTCTTAACTGCGAAACTATCTGGATTGAAATAAAAGCGTACTCTCCTTTATTACAAGATTAAATTTGTAATGAGACTTCCAAATATCGGAACATTTATATTAAAGAGGCTCACCATTACAAGTAGATACAATAGTGATAGTTCTGAAGTGCTCTTAGTTATACTGAAATATATCACAGCAGACATAGAGATAAATATAGATGTGCAAAAAATCAGCCAAGTATGTTTTTCACATCAGTCTCATAGTATGAAATACTTCAGGAGAATGAAAATCCTGAAGATCCAAGTTCCTGCTTAAAAACAGAGCTGAAAAATGGGTTGAAAAGATAAATATTTTAAACCGTTAGACTGTCAAATGATACAATTATAAAAGAAAGAGGTAAGAGGCAGGAAAAATGGACTGAGTCATCAAACGTTGTTGGAATATAAATTCCTACAGATAAACAAGTTTTTATTAATAGTTACATTTACAACCATCTGTCATGATAGATTTTATGCTATGTAAGTCAGCTGGCATTAGGGCATTATTAGAAATAACTCATTTGCACACTATCTATGGCATTAAAATTGCTGAAAACTCAGTGTAGTTATTTAACAACAGGTCTGGAGGTGGTTCTTTTGCTAGGTAAATCATGTTCTCAATAGTTTAAAATCTTGTCCACAGAATTAAACCTGGCCTACCTTGTTAAACAGAGAACTATTCATTTCCACCTGAAATAGGTGTTGTCCTTAAACTTCTGGCAGTAATGACACGGGATTTCCAGAGACAATTATGACTTCCTTAATAATTATTTTTAGTGCCAAGCCTAGAGCCATGCAAGTCTTTCTCTGTCCTATCCACATACTCATAGGGTGACAGCACTTGTATCAATCAAGAGAAGAGCTAGAAAGACTCTGATTAAAAATGAACTGATCTTCCATTTCATAGTAGCTATGAGGAGAAGGAAGAAAACATTTTGTTATGATATTGCTGTGTAGAAAGTAACTGCTTCACAAACTTGAACCTCTCAGTGAGGAAGTCCACTTAAATGAGGCCCCGTGGGCAGTTAATTTTTTTCCACATATGAAGAACCTAAGGGGTATGGGACTACATTGGCAGGGTACAGGTTCATTTTTAAGGTGAAGCATTAAAATAACAGTGTACTTTATAAGTATGGTGAAAGTGATACCCTCTGCTAAGGTGGGTTTCAGCTTGTCCTGATGATTGCCTGGCATCTTTCAAAGAATGAAACAGAGAAAGACTTGTTCTCCATCTAGTACAAATTTCAAATGTCCCACAGACATTCATTTAAAAGGAAAACCTACTTATAAACTAACAGCTTAGAATCTAACTCAGCTTTACATATAAATTCTCAAAATATTTTATATGGTTTTAATGTGGTATTTTTTTTCCCATGACTCTAACTACTATATGAGCAAAAAAAAAAAAAAAAAAAAAAAAAGATTGTGGTTTGTCTGTCAGAACTTTTCTAAGAGTTGTTTACCATTTGCTATGGTCTGAATGTTTGCTCCCTTCACACACCCCCCTCCCCAGTTCATATGTTGAAACTAATCCCCAGTGTGATGGTATTATAAGGTGGGCCCTTTGCAAGATGATTAAATCATGAAGGCAGAGCCCTCCTGAATGGGTTTAGTGCTCTTATAAAAGAGATCCCATGAGCTCCCTTCTATCATGTGAGGACTCAGTGAAAACATGGACATCTGTGATCCAGGAAGCAGGCCCTCACCAAACACCAAGTCTGCTGGTGCCTTGATCTTGGACTTCCCAGCCTCCAGAACTGTGAGAAGTAAATTTCTGTTGTGGAGTTCTGTTATAGCAGGCTGAACAGACTAAGATGCCATTTCACCAATGATGGCAATTCTGCTAATGATACATGAGTCACAAACTGACATGCTTGTATCAGTCTGCATTTGTAGCTGTCA
This sequence comes from Physeter macrocephalus, assembly GCF_002837175.3. Classification (NCBI taxonomy): domain Eukaryota; kingdom Metazoa; phylum Chordata; class Mammalia; order Artiodactyla; family Physeteridae; genus Physeter; species Physeter macrocephalus. The sequence continues at coordinate 82,506,156 of NC_041220.1, read as the reverse complement.
CATCCATGATAATTCCATTTATAAATTTAAGAATATATTTTCATTATCTTCGACTATATAGGAATGTCTGAACATTTATGTATTATAACACATATTTTCCTTTTACTTATTTCTATAATTAGGTTATAACATTTTTTTAATGGGTATAATAGAGTATCTCAGGAGAGTAAAGGGACCAAACAAAATATCTATTATACAAAGGGGGTACTGGAAAAGACAGGGTAGAAGACTATTGCTTTAAAATTTACAGGTACCTAAAATAAAATCCAGCACTTCTGGTTCACTTACTTATTTATCCATTTATTTATTTACCCATTTATCCATTTATTTATTTATCCATTTATCCATTTATTATTTATTTATTTATTTATTTATTGTTGCTTCACTTACTTGGAGGATTTATATTTACATTAGAAAAAGCACCAATTCCCTGATGACATTCTTCTTATCAACTACAATCTCGTGACTACCAATGCCTTCACCTTTATCTTCTTTTTACAGTTCACTTTTTCTTCCCTGCATGTTACTAGAAATAAAGCTCTTAACATTTCAGAAGGTCAGGTGTAGCACACAGGTCCCATCTGCTCCAGTAAGCCAACATAATCACAGGCCCCTTTGTTGCTTTCTTAGCTTTGTTCCTCTAAAAGCAGTGAAAATAATCTTAGTTTTCCCTTCTGGCAATTTCGACTTGAATGGTTGACCAGACATTAAAACCATGCCAAATTTGAATTCCTAACTCCATCAGATGTATTCTTTCTTGATGTACATGGGGTGTTCCTTTGATTACATATTTGGACATTCACAAGTCAAAACAGCTTGAAGTCTCCTAGTCTTTTTATATCTTCATCAAGGTAACTTTTTTTTAATTAGCGAGAAGGAACCACCACCACCACCAACAAAAAAACCCGACTCCGATCTTACCATTTGTGATGTACTAACGGGCACATGCAAGTTGATAATTAGTCATTTGCAGGGTAAGCCTCCCTTCATTTTCCCAGGTGAAATTTTAAAAGACTGTTTCCAGATATATTGCAATCTCTCTTCTAGCTCTACATAATTCTTCCTATCCTCATCCATTCTGCTTACTCCTCTCAGTCCGAAAGACCAATACCCAAAGGCACAGACCTCGAGAGATGTGACACAGGGATATGCTTTGACTCAACCCCTGAGAGAACAAGGGTGGTAGGGAGAGGATGCTTACCCCCAAATCCACGATTCATTTTTTTGCTGTGGCTCTCCTAAAAAAACAAACAAACAAACAAAAAAAAAACAGCAACAGAAGCATGCAGGAGACCATCAGCTGTCTAAGAGCTAACCAGGGCTTTGATATCTCCTAGTGGTTCCTAATCTATAAGCAAAAATCACTTTTTTTGTGATTTTTTTTTTTGTGATGGTATTTGGATATTTGGATACATCTATCCAAGCAGCAACAATCCATATTTGGATACATCTATCCAAACAGCAACAATCCCAGTCACTCAGGTTCAGAATGCACCCCTATCCTGTTCCACCTAAGTTAACGAGATATTGAAAATATGTTCCACATCATACACTATGCTAAAGGTACCAAGAGATATAAAGATCTAACAGATATGGTAAATCCTAAAGAACATAAGGCAGAGCCAGGTTACTATTCTACACGTCAGGTTAGTATGCAGTATTATAGATCTTTAAGCAAATAATCACAAAAGATCAGTGAGAACTATATTCATCTAATTACCATCTTGGAGGAAGGGGCATTTGAGCTGGATCTTGAAGGATGGATAATATGGATAATGAAGAAATAATGAAAGGGTATGTATTTATATATTGAAGTATAGTTGATTTATAATATTATATTAGTTTCAGGTGTACAACACAGTAATTCAATATTTTTATAGGTTATACTCCATTTAAAGTTATTACAAAATAATGGCTACATTTCCTTGTATTGTATAATATATCCTTGTTGCTTATTTATTTTATACACAGTAGTTTGTATCTCTTAGTCCCCTACCCCCATCTTGCCTCTGCCACTTCCCTCTCCCTCTGGTAACCACTAATTTGTTCTCTATGCCTGTGAGTCTGTTTCTCTTTTGTTATATATATTTGTTTGCTTTACTTCTTAAATTCCACATATAAGTGACTATATGTGGATATAACAGAGTATTTGTATTTTTCTGACTTATTTCATGAGCATAATACTCGCTAGGTCCATCCCATTGTTGCAACTGGCAGAATTTCATTCTTTTTTACGGATGACTAGTATTTCACTGTACATACACTGTATATACATATCACATCTTCTTTATCCATTCATCTGTTGATGGACACTTAGGTTGCTTCCATATCTTGGCAATTGTAAATAATGCTGCTATGAACTTTGGGGTGCATGTATCTTTTCAAATTACAGTTTTCCTCTTTTCTGGCTATATACCCAGGAGTGGAATTGCTGGATCATATAGTAGCTCTATTTTTAGTTTTTTGAGGAACCGCCATACTGTTTTCCATAGTGGCTGCACCAATTTACATTCCCACCAACAGTGTACTAGGGTTCCCTTTTTTCCACATCCTTGCAAACATTTGTTATTTATAGACATTTTGATGATAGCCATTTTGAGAGGTGTGAGGTGATATCTCATTGTGGTTTTGATTTGCATTTCCCTGATGATTAGTGATGTTGAGCATATTCTCATGTACCTGTTGGCCACCTACATGTCTTCTTTGAAAAAAATGTCTATTCAGATCCTCTGCCCATTTATTAATTGGGTCATTTGGGGGTTTTTTGCTACTGACTCATATGTGTTCTTTATATATTTTGGATATTAACCTCTTAACAGATACATTATTTGCAAATATTTTCTCATATTCTGTAGGTTGTCTTTTTGTTTTGCTGATGGTTTCCTTTGCCGTGCAAAGCTTAAGTTTAATTAGATCCCATTTGTTTATTTTTGTTTTTGTTTCTTTTGCCTTGGGAGACAGATTCAAAAAATATTGCTACAATTTATATCAAAAGAGTCTTCTGTCTATGTTCTCTTCTAGGAGTTTTATGGTTTCAGGTCTTATATTTAAGTCTTTAGTCCATTTTAAGTTTATTTTTGTATGCGGTGTGAGAAAATGTTCTAATTTCATTCTTTCACATGTAGCTGTCCAGTTTTCCCAGTACAACTTATTGATAAGACTGTCTTTTCTACAGTAATGAAAGAGTTTTAAAATGGTTTTAAACAATATGAGAGAGTGGCATGGACAAATATATACTACCAAATGTAAAATAGATAGCTAGTGGGAAGCAGCCGCATAGCACAGGGAGATCAGCTCCGTGCTTTGTGAACACCTAGAGGGGTGGGATAGGGAGGGTGGGAGGGAGGGAGACACAAGAGGGAGGAGATATGGGGATATATGTATATGTATAGCTGATTCACTTTGTTATAAAGCAGAAACTAACACACCATTGTAAAGCAATTATACTCCAATAAAGATGTTTAAAACAACAACAACAAAAATGATGAAAATTAAAAGAAAAAAAACAATATGATCCTATTTGTGATTTAGAAAGATAATTCTTGCAGTAATGCTGACAGTTATCTTTCACTCACAAGTATGATGAAGCTGGTAACCTAGCCCCTCCCCTTAAAATTAAACAAAAATCAAGACTTTACCACCATCGAACCATATAGTAACACAAAATTGTGCTTCACTTATGCAAAAGATTTTAATTGTATGGCAGCTAGTACTAGGCACTGTGCCAGAGACAGAGACTGTACTAAAGATAGAAAAAAAGAGAGTCCCTACTTCCTTCTAAAGAGTTCTCATCAAGAAAGACAAAAATAAATCCACATGATAGGCATTATAAAAAAAGATAAAGTGCAATGGAACCCTTAGTCTGGGTTTTAAAGGAGGTAAACAGGTGGGCCAGAGGGGGAAGTATAAAGGCACACTTGGGAAACACCTGCTTGCACGTTAGTCAAGCACAAAGGGTAGAAGTGATTGTCTACAAAGAAATGTAAAATGAGAAAAGATGGTAAAAGATCAGAGCAGCAGAAACCCACTGCTTAGGGAATAGACAGAGGAAGAAGAACTGACAAATGAGATAAAACGATTTGAGCACCAGGAGGAGAATCCAGGCAGCAATGAAAATAGAGTGAACACTTGCCAAGAAAAAGGGAATGGTCATTGGCAATAAATGCCACAGTAAGGACAAGCAAAGTAAAGCCGGAAGCAAATCCACTGGACTTGGCAGTTGGGGGTCACAAGAGTCGTCTGACAAAGCACCTTCTGTGAGTGGGGCAGACTGAGCCCGACTATGGGCGAGACAGTGTGAACTGACACCAAAGGACCAGTGTCACTGAATTTTGGCAATGAATATTGCAAAGCAGTGTTTTAATACAAATTATATTTTTATAGAATTGTGCACAATAAAAAGAAAAAAAGGAATTAAAAACATCAAGATGGAATAATGAAAGACAAAGTATTTGATAATCCCATTTCATTCTAACACTGTTACAAGACTCCTAATAATACATGATGAGGTATTTTAACATTCATTTTTAATTTTTGTCTTGAGCTTGTGGGTGGCAAGATTTTACTTTTGGCAGTTTGACATCTATACTTGAAAGGATCCCAAGACCTTAGCAGGTATCAGCTAGACAGATGGTCAAGGTACAAAGACGTTCTGCATCTCATTTTTTTTTCCTAGAGGTCTTTAAAACCAAATGGTGTCATTATAATGTTAGGCTTATTACTCTTGGGGTAGTCAAGGTGTTTTAAAAGCTCTCTTTATCCTTCTGCATCTGAGATAAAAGATGACAAAATACCTGATTCACTCCACTAAAGATGAAAAAGAAAAAACGAAAAATAAGCTTCTGCTAGGCTTAAAACAATATTATTTTTAAAAATAATAAATAATCTTTTAAATCAGTACTCTTGTTCTTGTTAAATAAGTAGCATACAAGAATAAGGCAGAATAAGGTGGATGGTGGTGGTGACATTTAGAATATTGTTACAAATCAAATTGCTTGTTCTTATAAATAAGGCCTTATTTCCTGAGGCAGCAACATACATGCCTAATGCTTTATACTATATGTTTATGGTCAATAAAATAATCTAATTACTTTGATGAGTAAAATCATAGGAGGGCAACCTCAAGTGGCACTAACATATATCAGCACATGCACTGAGGTAGAAGGGAAGTCATAACGAGATGTTAAGCTTTAGAAAAACATAAAATGTTAGTAATGACTTGTCACAAAAATAGTATTTCTTCATACTTTAAGCAATTTAAGAATCCCTAGCATGAGAACCACTTACCAAGCTCTTCGTTTTCTATGACTTCAAATGTGGCCCAGATATCATCTTTTGTAGGAATTATATTTTTTATTGCTAATATGTCATTAGTTAATTCTTCTGCTTCCATCACGGGGGATATCTAAAAGAGAAGCAACATTTCTTCAGAATATATGTCAGACACAGAAGTGGCCTTTGCTAGGGCGGTAATACTCCCCCATCTACCACCTAATGATACTCCAAATTTCCTCTTAGTATGTTTAACTAGCTTCTCTAAGCACATGGGGACAGCCTATTCAGATCTTCTCCATATAATGTAATACATTTTAATGCACGTGAAAAAAAAAATCACCATATAGGCATAATCAGAGAGAATATTTTTTTCTCACTTAGTGAACAATTAGATCACTCAAAAAGGGAAGAATATACCTACTCATACTAAGACCTTCCACAGACATTGGATCCAATGGTCTTCTAGGGGTAAAACTTTTCACTCAGTTCTATAATTAGGAGTTCCAAGGAACTTCGTTTATTCAGCTTGGGCCCTAAATTATACACAGTTGACTGCTGTCTGCCATGCCAAAAAGCCCCAGGGTTTTAGTGGTCTGTGGTGTGCCCCACCATGCCAAGCGACAGATGGTGGGACACCAAAGTATGCTCGAGCCAGGCTTTCAGGGCACAGGGCAGAGTCTGCAGTGTCAGCCTGGGGGCCAGCTCTACAAGAGTCCCAACGCCTCAGGCCATTGCATAAGCACGCCACCTTCTTCAGGGACTTTGGGGATTTTTGATTTGTTTCTTCCTGGTTTTGGTTTTGCCAGTCTTACAGGTATGCTGGCCAAAAGCAAGTTGGCTTTCTCCAATTAGAATTTAGTTATAATGTTAAACAAATAGAAGATGATTTAAGCATTAGAATATTGCAGATGCAACTTAATTATACACGTTTTCAGTAAAACTATGTACCTATTCAAAAATTTCTTAGAAAATGTGTTCACTTCCCTTTCTCCTGTCCATTACTAATCATAAGCATACTGCACATATATAAATAACATAAAACATTTTTCTTACAGGTAATTCATATAGTCTATCTTTTGGAGTTCTTGGAATTTAGTGCTTTTTTTGGAATATATTAATGATACAGTGAAGTCCATTATTTGCTATTTAGAAAAGCCTAATGTAATACAACCTTAAAAGAAAAAAAAACATTAGCGTGGGAAAAGTAGAGCACTTTAAGCAGCTGAAACATCAGTAGATGAGTCACTTCAGTGACACCATTCATCAGAATGGCTTTACACCTTTTTAAGAAGTGTAGCCCTTTCTTAAAATAAATAATAAAACTGAGAAACCAAACTAGTGAAATAGTCAGCAGGGAGTTCCTCAGGTTGACTTAGGAATGTAAGACTGGGACTCATTTCCTTGTCCCAGGTGACACCCAAGGCACTTAAGAACACCTAGAATTCCACGAAGCACATTTTGGAAATCATTATTCTAAGCAATATACACATCAGTATAATGATCACCAGGTTTGGAATACGATGATTAATGTTTGCATCCGGGCCTGAATGCTATTAATTCCCAGTTTCTACTCATATAAATGTGAGACATCACCTGCTTCAACTACCTCCTTGGGTTGAGGTAATGATCAGCTGAACTAAATGTCAGAGTTGTGCAAAGTTTTAAGCATTAAACGAATGTTAATGATTATTTTTGTATAGTTTTTGTTATGTTTTTCAAGAGAATTTAGAGTTGTAGGTGAAACTGGACAGTCCTTTATGTGAATATACTTAAAATAAGAACTTTGCTCAACTGTAATAACTTCTGTTATGGCTTTATTAGTCAGATAAGATTAAAATGAACTACTAGAGAATTTATGTGTAAGTGGAGTTAAGTCATGTGCTTTGACTACCTCTTCCAGCATTAGTGATGGACTTGTGCTGATTAATCTCTACTACTTCCTCATGTCCCCTATGATGAACATCACATGTTCAGCATAACAAATAGATGGGGACAAGGAGGGGCAAGGCAGCTCGTAGTAGTTCAACTGCACAACTAAGCGAGTAATCAGTGCCAAAGAGTCATAATGTGTAATCATTAAAAAATATAAAATATTACAATATCTGTGACCTAAGTGAAGTCCAGAAATATCTAATGTTAAGACCCTGTTTAATCTTGGACTTTAAAAATGATAAGAAGCAAAAGCTGAATTTCTACTGTTAGATGGCATCACGTCTATTCTGCCTACAGAGAAAAGTAGTCTCACTCTCGCTAAGGCAGACTAAGTACAGAATATGGTAACAAAAGAAGGATCTTTTTAATTCAGAACAAATGGCTAACTAATGGTCTCAAGGAAGAAGAGAGTTATTGAATATTCAAGTACATTGAAAGACTGGAAGCTAAAGTCTAGGGTACAAGGGTGGGGGATTAATAATAATAGTACTACTAGTAGTAGTTATTTATTAAACACTTATGTACCAAGCAATTTGCTAAGTGTTTCATAGACAGGATCTTATTGAGTCCTCACATCAGTGCTATGACATAAATAGTGTAATTTTCCCTCATTTTACAGATCAGAAGATTGAGACTCAGATGGAGTACCTAAGTTGCCTAATGTTGAGAAGGAAGAAAGGAGAGGAGCAGGTGATTGAGCTCAGGTAGTTTTCCAGAACCTATAGTATGTCCTAACCATAACCTAAAGAACATAGGATGGTCTCTTTCCAAATCATTAAAACATGGAATTCCCAGAGGATACTGGCATGAAGAGTCAAACTTGTCATGACTTGAATTGGACATGTAAAATAAGACAGAAGAAACAATAGAAAATTCAAGATATGCAAACTAATGCTAACATTTATGACTTCCAACAGTACTCTTTACATCCATCTTTAGGGCTCACCCGAATTATAATACTGCAGTCAGGTTCCTTCTTTTCTACATATACTTCAATTAACAAATCTCCAGCCTGGGAAACCTAGAAAAGGGCAGATGTGAAGAGAGCAAATGTAAGTATCTTGCAAGAACACACACATGACACTTAAGATGGTTAGAAAACCCTAGTCATATTTCTAAAGATTTTATAATAATGAAATGAGATCATTCCCCCTGTTAACAGCATAATGATACCCATTTTCTGGATGTGGTTGATTAAGGACAAGGAATCTACACAAATGACATAGTTAGCAAACACAATCACAATGCAGTTTTTTCTCTTTTACTCAAAAGTTTAGTGACCTCACATACCCTTAACATTCTTATTGAGGTAATGAATCTGGCTACAGTGGAAATAAAGAGATAAGTCCAAAAATTGAAATTTGAAGATAAATTAGGTCAGAGCTGTGTTAAAATTACAAATAGAAAAAGTATATTTAGCAAATAAAATTAAAAGTGAAGTGAGAATAAGGAGATAATAAAGTTAAGTTTTTATTTTAATTACCTTTAGCCAAGCATCAAGTGCTAGGTTATTTGGGTCACTGTTATAACCAAGAAGACACACTAAGTGAAGAATACACAAGCCAGAAAATAAAAAGCATTAAGATATCACTATGTAGACTGACAGCATATGTGGAGAAGATTAACAAAGAATGAAATGAATCTGTGAAAAATATTTTGAGTCACTTTTTTCAGAAATTCCCTTAAGTTATATAAACACTTGGAAATAATACCCATCACTCATTTTTAAAAAAAGGTCATAATGGAGGAATGATCTTTCCACAGTTAAATCTGCCTCAGAATCAACCTGATGAGTAAATTCAGTGGAAAAACATTAAAAATGTACTTTGAAGAACTGCTCTTAGTTATTCTGACACTACAGGCTTAGAAAAGCTTATTTCCAATTTTTCTTCCTCACTTTTGGTGCTACATAAAAATTCTAGGGAAGAAAAGATACAGTTGACATTTTTACTTTTCCCTGTGTTTGCATAAACAACTCTCCAGGAAGGACACATTTTAGAAATTAAAAAAGCAAATACAAAGAACTCATAGCATGCAGCCAAAAACAAGAATAGCTAAGAAATTCAAACAGGGATAAGACTTAGAGACTGTCAGAAAACTACTTCAGAGGAGTTTTGAATGGACTAGAGAAAAACTCCAGCAAAACAACAGATTTTTTCCAAACTGTTCTACTTTTCTTTCCCAATTACTCTATTTTATAGACAATTCTTTTCTTGTTTTACTGACTTCTACTTAATCAGAAAGCATTCAAGGCTCATTTCTTTATTGTAGTATGAATATAAATGATAAACTTGCAGAATGGTACTCATACTTTATCCAATAACAATATAGATAGTGCTGCCAAAGATTATCCCATGGGCTCACACAATCCTTTATTTCATAAATGAAACTCTCCCCAAAAAGCAAGAATCCAAGAGAACTAACTGATAAGGAACCACATTTTTTTAGTGTTACTGCTAACTTGTCTGGAGGCTGCATTAATTACTTTGGGTCAAAATGGAGGACATACTGTCTTAGAGAATTAATGTCATAGTATTAGTACTCGGGGAGCTAGGCACTAGGATGAAAGCCTTTCCTCATATCCCTCATATGGAATGATAACTCCGACAACTTCTCTAATTAGTTGTGTGTATTTCAGGAATGAGGTGAACTTAGGGTTTGACTAAGAAGGAAGCATTGGCCTCATCCTATGAGTGTATCTATATGGAGAATTTATTGATATTTGACCCACTTCTATTATTTGCATTGGTACCCTGAATCCACTATAATTCCTAGTTATTGGAAGACCAACTTTAAGAAAGTCCAGTGAATATTCATCAAACAAGGAAAGGTACTCTGGAAAAGTATAGTGCAACCTGAACACACAAATCCAGTATGATGCAACCAAGGAAAGCAAGAAAAGATCTAGAAAAGTCAACTTAAGACATAAATAACATATGTTACAAAGAGCACAATAGAAACATTCCCACTAGTGCAATCATCCAAGAGCATGCAAAGCAAAAGCATATAAGAAATAACTTATTTCAAAAGGATAATGGAAAGAATCATTAGGGAGTCTGAATTTTCAATTTATTCTAGTATTTCTTTTGACTTTAAATGCTTCTTTTGAAATCCACTAATATTTTCTTTTTTTTTTTTTTTTTTTTTTTTTGGTACGCGGGCCTCTCACTGTTGTGGCCTCTCCCGTTGCGGAGCACAGGC